>NW_026067908.1:13225734-13244507 GCF_014885135.2 Alexandromys fortis | reverse complement strand
AAAAAAAAAAAAAAAAAAAAAAAAACCAGTACCATTGTCCTTGGCTTCTCAGCAGCCCTCATTGTCCACCATATTCAGTGAGTCCGGTTTTATTCCATGCTTTTTCAGTCTCAGTCCAGCTGGCCTTGGTGAGCTCCCAATAGATTATCCCCACGGTCTCAGTGGGTGGGTGCCCCCTCGCGGTCTTGACTTCCTTGTTCATGTTCTCCCTCCTTCTGTTCCTCATTTGGACCTAAGAGAATGTATTTTTAAAAGCTGTAATTAGCCACGGATTCTAATAGTAGGTAGTGTATATTTACTAATGAATATATCTGTGAACAAAATGTGTTAAGATATTTCTAAAACTTGACATGCAACATTGGACACTCCTAAAACACTTCCTCAGTGCCCTCCTATGGCCTCTGCAACACACGAGAAAGGTGAGTGTGGACTTCTCACAAGATAGAATCGAATTTTCACATCTTAACAATAGCTATATATATATGATTTGAGTCTTTGGGAGTGAAGTTGCTCTCAATGGATCTTAAAAGATAAAAAAAAAAATAGATGCCGTAAGTAAAGATATTTAATGAGTGAGATTAGGAGGTGTGTTGTAGAAATTCACAGAATCAAGATAGAAACCAGAGGTCAAATGAAGTCTTGATGGATGCTATAAAGTAATCCCACACTAGCTGAGAACTGAGTATACTACTAAAGGGTTATTTAGGGGTAGACTCAGATCACAGTCCTCTGCACAAAAGGGGAACAAGAACCAAATCCACCAGCCGGGGGAGAGAGCAGAGAGAGCCCTCACAAGCTTCACAGCTGCATTTATAATATTAAGAGAGCATGCCCAAGTGGGGTGGTATCTTAAAGGCTATTGGCTGAAGGATTTCACACAGCAAAGTCTCAAGGCATGTGTTTTTTATTATAAATTTGATTCATAATCTTGTTTGAAATTCTATAAAAAAGTACAAGTTCCCAGATGAGGAAAGCAGTGTTAAATTCCAGTGTCTGCATTCTGACAGCATGGTTCAGTGCTGGTCATGTTCTTATTTGAAATCCCTTTCACTGTTAATGCCCAAATCTGCGAAGTCCCCCAAGAGGCAACAAAGAGACCAAGTCTCATGTAAACGCAAAGAGCCTTTATTTTATGCAAGTTTGCAAAGTCGGACTCTCTGCTTGTCCAATGTATTGAAATAAACAGAGAGCCCCAAGCTCAGTTAGAGTTGGTTTTTTTATAATAGTAAAGGTGGGAGTGAGGGGTTTCTGAGGTTCAGGACCCCTGATTGGCTGACATTTGTCTAGGGGTGTCCTGGTGAGTGTGTGCAAGCAGGTGATCCTATCAACAGCAGTTGGGACCTTAGGCATTTCCTTTGGATGATCTGTTCTTGGGTGGTGCTCAGGTAATCTTAGTTAATGGTCCTTCCTGCAACCAGGTGTTGCTTCAGGCCAAACTACTGAGACTCAGGCCTCCATTAAACTTATCTGATGGCTGAGTCCTACTCTGACAGGTGATAATGGTTGGAAATAAAGAACTTCCTTTGGGTCATCTGTTTATATTTAGCTAATCATGGCTGGCTCCTACATTCACTACACAAGAAATCTAAGTGATTTGTTGGTAATTGTGTCAATATTTTTTTTTCTCCTTCAGGGGTGTTTATTTCCCATTCAGAAGAGAATCAGGGACAGAGGTCCCTCTCTTAAGACCTGGGCCTGAGGGCACCACATAGTGACCACAGAGGACACAAGCTTTCAGCTGTGTCCCATGTTTGTCCTGCCCAGGGATGGTAGGTAGCACTGAGAGCCATGGCGTAGGCATCAGGGCAGCTGACCCCAGTGGAGTCAAAAGAATCGGACAGGCCAGATGCAAGGTCCCAGGCCACAGTGCCTAGTGAGACAAGTAAGGTGTGGCCATTGACTTTGTGCCCAGAAGCTCTCTGTGGGTTCGGGGCTCTGAGTACTGCTTGTAAGGACAAAGAAGGCAGGGGAATTAGGTCCCCCCTCCTGCCCTCCTAGATGGGGCCAGAAGCATTGAGTCTTAGCAGTTTGACCTCCCCTAGCTACTAAAGCCAGCCCTGACCATGGCAAAGAGCTGGCCAACCCTGTAGGCAGCAACAGCAGCACACGCCAGGCCTCCCTGACTGGGTCATTAAAACAAGAGATGGTAGACAAGTCAAGGAGAAGGGAGATGCCATGCTCACGCAGACAGGTGAGTTAGGAGTGACGGCCCCCAGTACATGTTCCCCATGGTAAGGCATCATGGTTGGACAGCGCCTGACAGCAATGACATGACCAAAGGGTGAGGGTAACTGAAGGACAGTCCAGTCTTTGTCCCACCCATGCTGGGGCAGAGACACAGTGCGCTGGGCAACCCCCAGTAGTCCCGCCCACCTTCTAGAAGTCAGGATCTTAGGAAGAGAGGACTGGAACCCCTCCTCCACCGCACAGGCGGAAGCAGCATTGAGACACTAGCGACCACAGGGGCCTGTGGACAGCGGTGGAGGAGAGGCAGACAAGAGGAGCTGCCCGTGTAGATCAGGGAGAATCCTGTCAGCACTTTGGGGTGGGGAGGGACATGTTGGTCCTTCCGTTTGTCTGTCATCCCAGCTAGGAGTCCTTCCATTCCTTTTTGATGGTAACGTTCCACTCCCATGACAGGTCAGGTCACTATCTGTGAAGTAAGACTTGATATCATAGCTGCCCCAAGCAAACAGGCCTTTGGGGGGCTCTCCCGTGGGTGTCAGGAATCAGGCTCCTCAGCCTAGAGCCCAGAGCCTGGACCAGGCAGTCTTGTCGGTCTTCCCGCCTGCCTTGTATGTGTGCTAGATGTACGCCATGGCGACACAATCTCTGTTCCCCTGCAAAGCGATTTCTATCCTGTGCTCCACCCTTCTGTCAGCACAAATGACCGTGGCTTGGAGTTCCCCAGATCCCCTGTCCCATCCAGTACCAGAGGGTCTGGAGAGGTCATGTGGGTCACAGTGATGTTAGGGACATTGGGGTCTGCAGAGATAGCCACTTGGGCCAGTAGCGCCTCGTGCTTGTGCAGGAGTTCATCACTCTTGGCCAGTTCCTGGACGCTCTTCTGACTTGGGCGCTCGTAGTTGACAGGGTGCCCACCTTCCCCGCTCTTAGCCGCTATCTGGACCAATGGCTCCTGGGGCTCCTGTTTCGCGTTGTTCGCGTCTAGCCTGGGACACCATACGCTTGACCACCACGCTTGTACTAATTCAGGGTGAGGGACTCCTTTTTTCTTTCCATATCTTAATTCTCTCAATCTTTCTATCCTGCCTCACTTTTCCCATTTGAGACTTTGCGCTTAGGGGTTAATGGTGGCTGAAGTTTCATTTTCTTCCTTTAGGTTTGTTTTCTCTTTTTTGATGTGTATGTGTGTGTGTGTGTGTGTGTGTGTCAGTGCCCTGAGATGCCAGAAGAGGGTGTTGGATCCCCTGGTATTGGTGATACAGGCAGCCACCTGATGTGGTTGCTCGGAGGTAAACTTGAGTCTTCTGCAAGAACAGCAAGAACTCTTATTCCTGGAGCCATCCCTCCAGCCCTGAAGCTTCATTTTCTGAATCTTCATGGTGAACGCAAATGTAGACCCTGCCTGTCCAAGAATCGATGTCCAATCTCAGGCAACCTGAGAGCTCACATGCTGATGAGATTCCCCCCTTTTTCACCAAGAATTGTGAATATTTCAACAAAGCACTTATGCAATTATAACAGAAGGCAGATTTATATTGAACCATACAGAGGAAGCTACGGCAATAAAGTCAAAAAACACAAATATAGCCTTATTCATGATCTTGTTTTGCCAGAATTAGTACTTGCACACAGCATGATATGGTCCTGGCTGTGCTGAATGCTTCCTGCTTCCCTCCTGGAGACGCAGTCTTTGCAGGGATTTGTCCCCTGAAAACAACGGGCGGTCCTGGCAGTGGGAAACAGTGCGACAATAGACCAGCAGTAAAACTCTTCGCATCCTCTCCATATTAAAACACAATTCAGCTGTGCCTGCGCACATACGGGCCCTCCCAAAATCTGTTCTTGGAAAGGTTTTTAGTCTTAGCTAATGGCTGAGAAATTACCACCGAGGCAACCTAATGCGACCCTCTCAAACAAGTTCTCAGGGAAAGAGCTTGCAGGTCACTCAGGATGAGGGAGCCAAGTTAGCTTGAGCGTCACTCTCTCCTTCCCCATGTATGTCGCTGTCAGTCAGAGCCCCTCTTACCTCTCCGCCCCAACCATAAAGGTGGAGGTCTCTGTGTTCAGAGCAGGGCCCAGGCGTACCAGCATCAGGAAGTGTAGAGCTTTTGGGGGAGATTGTGACTTGCTCCCGCCCCCTCTAGTGCTGAATTTGGGCCATAGGAAAGAAAGGCCTGCTCTGTAGGGATAAGCCCTCCCCTTGGGGGCGGGCTGCCCTCGGGCGTATGTTTACTGATAAATAGGGTGCGCAGATGCTGTGTGCTCTCTCCTGTCTCCGCCGGCTACTCCGCTGGAACCTTGGTTTCGTGAGTCTGGTTTTGTTATTAAACTTGTTCAAATACCTATTATCTTTGGTGCTTATTTAATTCAACCGCTGCACTGCTCTTTCTGGAGCCTTCTTCCCACAAGCACTTGGGAGTCAGGCGTGCGAGGGGAGTGTGTTACGGGGAGCTTTTCCCCCCTGCATTCTCGACCTCTTGCTTTTCTTTCCCCCGCACAATGATTTCTCCAGATCAGCGCAGCCTTGCCTTGGCTGCTCTCATGCATGCCCTCCCTGGCTCTCCTTTCCCGGGGCTCCATCTCCTCCAGGGTCCCAGTCCTTGAGTCCCTTTAAAAGGTTTCCTCTTTTTTTCTTCCTTCTCTACACAGAACCAACAGGGCTTCTAGGAACCCTTTCATACCATCAGCTTCCACACCTTATCATCTGCCTAGCTCTCCCCACAGGTACAGCGCGTGCTGACTTTGTTGTTAAATTCCAACTCAATGACCAAACCAAAACATTTTAAAATATAAGTCTAAATATCGCTTAGTCTACATAATTTGCATATCAGTATTTATTTGACTTGGGTACTTTTTTAAGAACCAGGGACTGACAAGAAATAAAAATTTAAATTTATCATTTATTATCATATTTTAGTCTTTTGGGACAGGGTCTCTCTGTATAGTCCTGGCTGTCCTAGAACTCGCCATGTAGAAAGCAGGCTGGCCTCAAACTCACAGAGCTCCTGTGTCTGCCTCCCAAGTGCTGGGATTAAGTGTGCACCACCATGCATGCCCAGCTTATTTTTTTTTCTTTTGTGTTCTAGAAAGGTTTAGATAATAAGGCTAC
The DNA here is from genome assembly GCF_014885135.2 of Alexandromys fortis. Lineage (NCBI taxonomy): Eukaryota > Metazoa > Chordata > Mammalia > Rodentia > Cricetidae > Alexandromys > Alexandromys fortis. Next base: position 13,239,211 of record NW_026067908.1, on the reverse strand, counting down.
CTCCTAAAAGCTAGAAAGTTTAGGTGGCCTTGCTAGGGCACACTTGTAATCCCAGCTGGCAAAACGGGAGGCGGAGGCAGGAGGATCAAGGGTTCAAGACTGGCCATTCTCAGCTATGTTAAGTTCAGGACCAGGCCAACTTGATGTTCCAGAAGAGCAATAACAAAAACAAATACAATATCTAAAAAATGAGAATAACAACAACAAAATATCTAAAAAGTAAAAAGCTTTAGATTGGATGCTATTTATTGTCTGATGTTAAGTTCTTTGGACTCTTTTGTGGGGCCCACCACCCAGCTCCCAAATAAATCACACAGAGGCTTATTCTTAGTTATGAATGCCCGGCCTTAGCTTGGCTTGTTTCTTGCCAGCTTTTCTCAAATTAGCCAGACTACTCTTTGCCTCTGGGCTTTTATCTTTCTTTCTGTATACTTTACTTCTTCCTTTGAGGCTTGCTGTGTAGCTGGGTGGCTGCCTCGAGCCCCCCATGTCCTCTCCTCTTACTGGGCTTCCCTCCCCAGACTTCTGTTTATACTCTCTGCCTGCCAGCCCCACCTATCCCTGTTCCTGCCTTGCCATTGGTCAGTCAGCTCTTTATTAGGACCATCAGGTGTCTTAGACAGGCAAAGAACGGCAGCTTCACAGAGTTAAACAAATGCAGCATAAACAAAAGCAACACACCTGAAAATAATATTCCCCAACAGGATTCGATCAATGACACGCTGACAGGGAGGGGGAAGGCGGGGGCACACTGGCTCTGCTCCCTTCATTGGCAGCAGGTACCGAGTTCTGTAAACTGAGTCCAAGCCCATTGTGCTGGAAGCCCTTCTTTACCTCTCATAATCAACTTATGGGTAGTCGGCCCTCTCCACTTGAATGCCACGGAGCTGGGCTCTTTGTGTTCCAGTTGCCTGCTGTCTCCCCTTGGGCCCCAGTGTGCTGCATGCATTGCCAACCCTGTCTGACCCCTCTAGTGCTCTAGAGCACCCATCCCCTCCACAGCACCCATTCCCTCCACAGCACCCATTCCCTCCACAGCGAGATCCTCTGCAGGCACCCATCCCCTCCACAGCGAGGATCTCTGTAGGCTGGGAAAGGTTACCTGTGCCCTCATCTGTGACTTCCTCTCCTGGCAAAGGAATTCAGCAGACACTCATCTGACAGACACCACTTTCTTCCTGAGTTGGAATCGGTGCTAAACCAGAGGTGACCAGAGAAGCAGCAGGATCGGGGTCAAGGCATTGCTCAACAGAACCGAGCGCTCCCGAAACACTATTTGCACTGAGACTCCCCTCTCCCACCACGGAGAAATCAAATTAGGAGTGCAGAGACGCTGGATTTTCATTTTCAGAATCTGATTATTAAAGTGCTTGTCTAGGACATAGTAGCTTGTCCTTGTCAAATACCAGCTTGACTCAGAGTGTTTCGGCAAGGTAATGGACTCTCTTCTGCCACCTCAGCAGTCTGCCAGTCCGGGGTTAATCCTAACAAGCAACAATGTTTAAGAAGCTCCAGCCAGCTTTCTGCTGTCTCTGAGGGACTGCCACTCTTCCAGGTCTTACTAATGCAGATTTTCAATGACTTAGGGCCTGCCTCCAGCCTAGCCTCTGAGAGGGACAACTTCCTGGAGGAGATGGCAGATTATATGAGGGATTGTCACATGGATGGGTATATATTCATATACATATACATTCACACACATACATATATATTTATGTGTATGGATATTTTGCCTGCATGTATGCCTGTATACCATTTATGTATCTTAGGATCCCCTGAGACTGGAGTTACAGTGCTCATAACCACTGAACATCTCTCCAATCCCAGGCCCTGGGTTCAGTCTCCAGCCATGAAAAACAGTCTTCCTTGCCTTGATTTTACAACTCGCTTTGGCTAGGCATGAGCACAGGTGACTCAGTGCGCTAGAATCTCTGTGGTTGGATCATGACGATGCTCCATCTTCATCAGCCTTGTTCCTGCCGGCATTAGGAAATGCGTTCGTTTCACTTGCAGCTTACAGGCACATTCTTGGAGAATTGTCTGGTTGCTAGGGGGTTTGATTTGTCTTTAGCTGACCCACTAGTGCACATGAAGTGAAAAATACCAGCCTATGCCTTCTTCTGAGTAATGGGCTTAGTCCGTGGTAGCCAGGTACGTGAGAAGCAGAAGCAGGGTCTGTGTGTATTGTTTCAGAGGCTTGCCACAGGTTTCCTGCAAACAGATGTCTCTCCGAGGTACTAAAAATGTGTCCTACTCATGAAGATCATGGCTATGCAGCTTGGCATGGTGGGTGGCACATGCCTGTAACCCCAGCAAGTAGCCGGGTGAGGAAGAACTTTGTGGCTAGCCTGGACTTCAGAGGGAGACCCTATCTTGGCTGAACTTTGTAAAGCAAATGTCTGGAAAACATCCTTGCAGACAGTCCATGGATCTTAAGCTTTAAACTTCCCACTGACCGTGCCCACTCCAAATAGTTTTTAGGCAAATCATTTCTTCCCAGAGAGCTAGTTTATTCTTTTTTTTAAAAAAAAAATTCATTTATTTTCTTATTGTGTATTCAATATTCTGTCTGCAGGCCAGAAGAGGGCACCAGACCTCATTACAGATGGTTGTGAGCCACCATGTGGTTGCTGGGAATTGAACTCAGGACCTTTGGAAGAGCAGGCAATGCTCTTAACCTCTGAGCCATCTCTCCAGCCCCCCAAGTCTATTCTTTTTTTTTTTAAAGATTTATTTATTTATTTATTATGTTTACATTATTCCTTCCATGTGTGCATGCAGGCCAGAAGAGGGCACCAGACCTCATTACAGATGGCTGTGAGCCACCATGTGGTTGCTGGGAATTGAACTCAGGACCTCTGGAAGAGCAGTCAGTGTTCTTAACCACTGAGCCATTTCTCCAGACCCCCAAGTCTATTCTTGATTACAAATGAGAGCATGTCTTTCCTTGCTCCTGGGCATGGGTGACCTTTCCTGGTAAATCAGTTTCCTCCCTCGCTAAGGTTGTTAGGAGCTGCCACAAAGTCACCACTGTGAGCTCCAGGGCAGGCTTCTTGCTTCCAGGTGACATAGGCTAGAAGGGGCATGAAAATGGTTACTAGGCTCATCAGACGAGACCAGCAAATACTCAGGAACCATGTAGGTATCTGGGAGATGAGAGTTCATTTGACCTAGGCTGTCTCTCCTGGGCCATGTTGAGGCAAGGCTAGACCAGCGTGAGCTATGGAGTGAGATCCTGTTTCAAAAATCAAATCAAAACAAAAGAATAACAATTTCTCTGACAAAGCCAGGGAAGCTAAGGGAGAGACGAGGCTGCAGATCTGTTCACGGGTCTGTATCCCTAGGGACAGGCTTTCTCTCAGGAAGAACCCATTGCCAGGGGAAAGGTGTAGCAGGCACTGAAGGTCATTGGTGGTTGAGTTCAAAGGCTAAACTTGGTTCTAGATTCTACAGTGGCTGTTGGGAACTGTGGACCCCCAGACCATGAATTTCCTGTGACCCCTTGTCTGCTGGAGTAAACAACTTATTTTGCAGCCGCTCTGAGCAAACAACTTGTTTTCCTGTGCTTACAGACGCTCTAAGCATGAGACAGGGGAGTGGTTTCTGGTGGGCTTGCAGCTGAGAGTTAGGGTGTGGCCACTGGCCAAGGAGACCATGTATAAGCTGCCCTGAAACACATAAAGAGGGCATTCTTGATTCAAGGGGGCATTTTTGGCATTCTTGTTTCAAGGATGACCTGTCGCGGCGCTCTCTCTCTCTCTCTCTCTCTCTCTCTTTCTCTCTCTCTCTCTCTCTGTGTGTGTGTGTGTGTGTGTGTGTGTGTTTCAATCTCCAGCCCCTTGCCCGGCTCGTGAACCCTACCGTAGTGCATAGCACATAGAGCAGGCATTGCACTAAAAGTGGCTTCAACATTTATAGTTTCCTGAAATTGGTACAGCTGCTCACCTCTGATGTCACAGCACTTCGGAGGTAGAGACAGGAGGATGAGGAGTTCAAGGTCTTCTTTGGCTACTTGGTGAGTTTTAGGCCAGCTTTGACTAAGCAGAATTGTCCCTGTCCTTCCCTCAGTAGAGTTTTCTTAGCACCTGCACTACTGGACAGCACGCCAGCCGGGAACTAAGCTAGAGACTTAAAAACACACGCACACAAACAGGGACATGGGTCATCCTTGATACAAGAGTGCCCCCTTTATTGTGCTCAGGGGCAGCTTCTATAGGGCTCTGGCCACGCCCCAGCTCTCAGGATCTCTCAGCTGCAGACTCATCAGAACCCACTCCCCTGCCATCAGGGTCTCGTGCTCAGAGCAGCCTGCAGCTGCTTTGAGCAGAGGAAAACACGTTGTTTACAAGAAATTCAGGGTCTGGTGATCCACAGTCCCCAGCATGCATACAGTTACAAAAAATTCTTGAGATCTCAAATAGTTCACAATGGTGTCTCTTGCCCCCATCCCCCCATCTGTTGTCCGCCCTCCCCCCATTCTTCCTGCCACATCTTCAGAGAGGACACTATTCCAGCTTGGATGTCGTCTTTCCCCTTGCTTTCCACAGCACTGGGAGCTTGCTAGAATGCAGAATCTCAAGTCCAGCCCAGACTCAAAAATATGGACCTGCATTTTTAACAAGACTTCCCGACGACTGCACACTGCACAGTAGCCAGTGAGGGAGGTTGTGTCAGTTAAGATGTCCAAGCACCCAGGAGTGATGTGCATGTCTATAGTCCCAGCATTTGAGAAGCAGAGGCCGGAAGACTGCTGTGAGTTTGAGGCAAACTAGGATCATATAATGGGGGGGGGGGAATAATATTTTAAAAAATGCTCAATAAGTTTTCTGTGGAACTTAAGAAGGCTGCGCAGGAGTTCCAGAGGCTGTGATTAGTTAGTGAGGTCACTGTGCTGGAGATCCAACCCAGGGTTCCAAAAGAAAGTTTTTCCTCCAACCATTGAGGTAATGCAGAACTCAGACATCTGTGCACTGAACAGAGGCCCCTTTCTTCCCAGAAAGGCTGAAACATAGCCATTCTGACGTCACAACTGTCCCAGTCTTAAACACTCTGCCTAAGGGAGGAGGACCATGACCCTGACAGACTGACAAGTCAGACAGCGCCTTAATCTTCAGCCCTTGAAGCAGCTTTGTACCTTAAGCAATGTCCTTCTTCTGCAACCAGGCACTCTGTCCCTAGCCCGGGGCACTAGCAGGGGTCAAGAAGAGATCTGAAGAAGCAGCAAGGAAATTTCGTCACAGAGCCTGTCTTAGTCAAGGTTACTATTGCTACGAAGAAACACCATGACCAAAAGCAAGCTGGGAAGGAAAGGGTTTATTTGAGTTATACTTCTATATCATAGTCTGTCATTGACAGTAGCCAGGGCAGGAACTCGAACAGGGCAAGACTTGGAGGTACTAGCAGATAGAGAGGCCATGGAGGAACTGCGTACTGGCTTGTTCCTCATGGCTTCCTCAGCCTGCTTTCTTTTTTGTTGTTGTTTGGTTTTTGGTTTTTGTTGCTGTTTTGTTTTTCAAGATTAGGGTCTCTCTGTGTAGGCTCGGCTGTCCTAGAACTCGCTCTGTAGAGCAGGTTGACCTCTAACTCACAGAGATCCACCTGCCTCTACCTCCCGAGTGCTGGGACCACCACCCAGTTACAGCCTGCTTTCTTACAGAACCAACTCAGGACCCCTAGCCCAGGGGTAGCCCCACATACAATGGGCTGGGCTCTCCCCCATTAGCTGCTAATTAAGAAAATGCCTTACAGGCTTGCCTACAGCCTTGCCTTATGGAGGCATTTTCTCAATTGAGGTTCGCTTTTCTTAGTTGACTCTAGTTTGTCAGGTTGACATAGAACTACCAAGCATAGAAACTGATTGGTGGGTTTGAAACTAGGCTGTATGGTCCTTGGATGAGTTATTCATTCAGCTCTCTCTGTTTCTGTTTCTTCAAATGTCAACTCAGGGAAAATAGTAGCGCTTACCCCTAAGGTTACTGTAAGAAGTGAAGGGTTTTATCTAGAGGCCCCTCTAACTCCCCTTTTTTGATTTTCAAGCAGGGTTTCTCTGTGTAACAGCCCTGAATGTCCTGGAACTTGTTTCGAAGATAAGACTGGACTCAAACTCACAGAGATCCACCAGTCTCTGCCTCCTGAGTGCTAAGGCCTTTAAATTCATGGCTGGGACTTTCTAAGTACAAATATCCCTTGTATCCAAGGGGTCACATCTAGGACATCCCAAGGATACTGGAATCTAGACACCCAAGTCCTTTATATAAAACAATGGCATCTTGTTCTCATACAACTCACACACTTCTTACATGTGCCTTAGTTAGTTATTAAGTTTTGCCGAAGTTTGGGAATCAAACTTCTGATTTTTCTTTCTTTGCCCTTACGTGAGTCTCTGTTCGTGTATGTTCTCAGATGTGCGGGTGTCTGAGAAGACCAGAAGGGGACACTGTCACTTGATGGCACTTGGCCGGGTGCATATGGGTGCCTAAAACTGAACTAAACTCAGGTCTTCTGCCAGAGCAGAAGGTGTTGTTAACCTCTGAGCCATTTCTTTAGTCCTGAGCTTTTGTTTTAGTTTGTTGTTAATAGATTTAAACCTTAGGATTAAGAGAAGAAAGGCTCAGGGAAGAAGGAGTTGGTGCGTGGCTTCAAGTCAGAGTGATGCCCATGTAGTTTAAACCTGCGTTAGATGCTGAGGCCTGACGTAATGGAAATGCTATTGAAATTGTTGTCACGGTATCGTTTAGGAAGTGACAAGAAGTCTATGTTCAGGACACATGAAAAGCATTCCCACTGCTTTTTATTCATAATTGGTTGGATCTATGGACGTAGAACTTACAGATTCAGAAGGGTAACGGCTCCATGAACGGAAGCTGTTTTTATTATGATGATGATTTTTAAGATAGGGTCTCACTAATCTGGCTGTCCTGGACTTCACTGTGTAGACCTGGCTGTCTCAGACTCACAGAGATACACTTGCCTTTCCTCTGCCACCCAAGTAAAGACCTGCACCACTGCACCCAGTGCCAGCTGCTGTTGTTGGAGGCAGGAACTAGGGAGAACCCCAGTTTGGTAGCTCATGCTGTTACAGGGGCTGCCCACTGCTGTGGGATATTGTTTTAGCTGGGCAAAGATGTGCTACGTTTGTTTACACTGCAGAATATTACTTTAACTGTGTAAAGGCATGTTACTACTGTTTATGCTGCATTTGTTTAATTATCTATGAAAAGATGTGTTACATTTGTTTTGCCTTCCCTGCCGAAGGCATCTGATTGGTTTAATAAAGAGTTGATCGGCCAATAGCTAGGCAGGAGAAAGGATAGGCAGGGCTGGCGGGCAGATAGGATAAACAGAAGGAGAAATCTAGAAAGAAGAGAAAGGGAAGAGAGAAGAAAGAGGAGAGAATGGGGACATGCCCAGGGCAAGAAGCCAGACTGACTTCGGCCAGTTAGACCTGTAGAGAAGCCATGAAAGTAAGAGATACAGAAGTAAAAAAAGGTAAAGAAACCCCAGGGCAAAAGGTAGATAAAGAGAAAACAGGTTAATTTAAACTAAAGGAGCTAGCCAAAAACCAGCCCAAGCTGGTCTGAGCATTCAAAACTAATAATAAGTCTCCGGTTCATGATTTGAGAGCTGGTTGGTGACTCAAATGAAAAAGCCTGGTGCAGCCCACTGTGTGCATGCGCCAAGTGGCCAGCTGCTTCTAGGACCAAGGGAGTTCGAGTCCCCTCATTGCAGATCATAGCCAAGTAGTAAGTGGTCCAGCTGGGATTGAGTCCCATGGGTACCTGCCCTCCCTGCTTCCTGTCACGGTGCTGCGCACCTATAGGGGATAGGAGAAGAAATACCAGCGGGGAAGTTCCTGTAGTTGAGGGTAGGTGTCTATAGGGATCTTCCCAAAGGAACACAGGTTGCCCTGGCCTTCTTATCTTACTTTGCTCTAAACATCTGCTCCAAGCACATGGCTGATGCATGACCAGGAGCTTTCAAAGCTTTGTATGTTACAACCCAGATATCAGCGGGGCTGGAGTTGCTTATTAGATACCAGCTTCAGAGGTCTTAGCAGACAGCCCACTGGCTCTGGTGGTGCCTGGGGTCCGTGTTTTGGGGGGAGGGGTGGGGGAATCCCTGTGATGTAAGCTAGGATGACCCACCTCCCTCCCATCTCCTGTCTACTCCACCAGCATCCTTTGCCCATCTGTTCCCCTTCAACCCATCTTGACCTCTCCTCCTGTAAATGCATCCTCTCCTGGAATCCACTGCCTTTGGCTTCACTCCCTTCTCACAGACTTGCCACCTCTGTGTGGCTTTCTTTGGCTGCCCTGGAACTCGCTCTGTAGAACAGGGTAGACTCAAACTGAGAGATTTGCCTGCCTCCGACTCCTGAGTGCTGGAATTAAAGGTGTGCACCTACACAACCTGGTATCAGAAAGGCTTTTCTATCCTGATGCCCTTGGATCATCTTGAGGTCTCAAAGATGTAGTCTATTTCAGGAGGGGTCCCAGTGGACAACGGTTTACACAATCGAGATGGCTATTGAATTATGTCGAATGAGGAACAGGCAGTCCAGAGCTCCTTCTGACTCCTGTTCTGTTTGGGGACATTAGTCTCATCTTGATGGCTACAGCATCCCAGCCAGAGGGAAAGGGATTGAAGTCTGTGCACATCACTTTACACATATCTCATTACCCACATGTAGTAAAGACACCATAGCAAACTGCAAGGGAAGCTGGGACGTGGAGTCCCTATCCCTGGTAGTGAGTTACCAAGCTTACAACTAAGGAAGCACAATAGGAGGGTCCTGGGGATGATGGGGACACCAACTCTGCTTCTACCCAGTGTGTGACCACATCCTGGTATACCCCATTCCTGCTGCCTTTCCCAGCTGTGCTTACGTTTAGCCCCACTCTTACTGCTTTATCCCCAAGGGCTCCCAAGAGGCTCCCCACTGACCCCCTTACTGCTAGCGTCACCTCTGATTGGCTGCCTTCAGTGTTTAGCCATTCTTCAATGGCTCCCACTACCTATAGCAACGCCTCTCCCTTCCCTGCCAGGACTGAACCAAGCGCTTCAAACATACAAGTGCTCTCTCCCTCAGCTACACTTCCAGCCGAGCAGTGGGCTTAAAAATGTTTTAAAATTACATTTATTTATTCATTCGGTGTGTGCAGTGTTCATGTGGAAGATGACTTGCTGACCAGAGGACAACATGGCCGAGTTGGTTCTCACTTTCCGCCATGTGGGTTCTGGGAATCAAACTCAGACCCTCAGGCCTGGCAGCAAGCACCTGCACCTGCCTCGCCCTCAGCAGTAGGATTATAAGAGCGAAATTTAGCACACGGCACTCATGTGTGATTTTCTGAAAGGCGTTTGGATTCTTAAAGCAGCCTGTGAGATAGTCCCCTCAAGTTTAGGCTCAAGTCCAAATCTCTAATATCAAAACACAATAAACAAAACCATATGTCTTCCTTGCTCTCAAATCTCCTCTCCCATGGGCTGAAACTGAAGTCATCAGAAATCGTGCCGCTGTGGGGCCACAAGGCTTTGCTCCTTGTCCCCAATCCCACTGCTCTCTCTAGAGCGCTCTGACTCACTCAGTAGGAGAGGTGAAAGTCTCTCCTCTGGGGTCCACAGCACTTCATCCTGTTTCCTAGTACAGGGAAGTGTTAAGCTTTAAGGGGTGGATGCCCTTAGGACAAATGGGGGACATTGTCAACGGTGAGTAAGGTATCTCTCCTAAGACCCAGGGCAGCTGTCACAAGATGACTGCTCAAAAACCCGACTTCACCTTGCTCCTATATCCAGCTCTGATCCCTTTCTCCTTCTCCAGGCTCCTGCCATCTGCCTCTCAGGACTTCGAAACTGTGGGCTAATACATACCCCCCTTTTCTTCATAAGTGCCCATCCTTTGGTAGTTTGTGATAGCAAAAAGGAATTAGCTAATTTAGGTCTGGATTGCCAACGCTCAAGAATCAAGAGCAAAGAAATTTGGAGACCAATCGAGAGGCAACATTTTAATTTATATACAATAAGGACAGGGCCAGAGCTGGGCTACACGAAGCTTGGTTGTGGCCTGACTGCATCGGCATCCTTTGGGTCTAGACAGACACCCAGACACTCAGGCCTCATTTCAGACCTATTGCATAACAAGATCCCGGGGACTGGATACACATTAGCCTTTGCAAAGGCAAGGAGCTAACACTTATTAATGTATGCATTTGCTTTTACATTGTGTTTTGACGTTGTAATAAACCCTCTTAAAGCTTTTTTTTTTAAGCTCATCTGTTGCTCCAATCTTTTCTTCTCTGAGCAGCATCCACACGTGGTACTTTGAGCATGCCTCACAAATCACACTGTGGGAAGAAGTTTGCTGCAGAGTTCCTGAAGCCAGTCTTCCTGGGTTATCATCTGGATTCTGAAACTTCCACAAGCATTTTTTTTTATGAAGACACCCCCCCCGAGAGGTGGACTGTATGGTCACCCCCATTCTGAAGATGATGGCGTTGTCACCTACAAAGGCTTGGTGACTCACCCAAGGGGTACCAAGCAAACAGGCATTCCAGCCCAAAGGAGAAGTCTCACTTTTGAGTTTTCAGCGTTCAGATCCCCAACTTTGATACTCTTGCTTTTCCATAAAGACGACTTTTGCATGAGACGGTCAGCACTTTCATGTGTCATCCCCAGAGGATATGGAAGCATGGGACAGGACTGGCCCTGGGAGAGATGTCAGTCCAGAGAGAGTTCTGTCCTGCCCCGGCTGGCTGCCGCTGAAGCCCGGGCTGGACTTCTGTGCAGCCAGGAGCCCGGAAGTTCTCAGCCAGTACCTGTCCATTGCAGTGGGTGAACAACACTGACTTCTACAGCGACTCGTTCCCAGCAAGAAGCTGGTCAACTCATTTGCTTCTTTCACAGGCTGGGAGCAGCTGAAACAACTGGATGCCACCAACATGCTAAGCATCAGATTGGATTTTCTGCTTACTTCCATGGACAGAATTGGAGCTGCGGGAGGACTCACAAGAGTCCTGCCTTGACGTTGACATCACTGGACTTCCTCCTCCCCTGCCTAAGTTTAGATTCCTCTCCCATTCTCTCTAGACATGCATATTCAGTGGGATACATTTGTATATATGCTTGATGCAAAACAAAAAGACAGTGCGCTTTAAGATTTTATGTCGGAAGTATTGCTTGTCTACGGTGCGAGTGTGCCCTTACCCACTGCTCACTACACAGGACTGCGAAAACAGTCACGAGGGATTCAAGGCTGAGGATGTCTGGAGTTTCTGGACAATCCCACCCCAGCCTTTCCTCTGCACCTCACACTCTGTGCTGAAGCCCGTGTAGTTTGGAGGGCTTGGCCTAAGTCAAAAAACTACTAAGCATCCTAATGAGCAGATTCCTATGACGGGAATGGATTGTGCATATTTGACATAGCTTCTTCATTCGAGCGGTGGCCCTTTGCCTGGGACCCCGGCCCCCTCTAAGGGCAAGGGAAGAGTTCAGAAAAGGAGCCTTTTGTTCCCGGCTGTTAGTTCTTCTGCAGCTTCTACGGCCCCAGGGACGTGCCCTGCTCCGCGTGGGCCTGCAGAAGCTCTGCGATTTCCACATGGGCAGGTGAATTCAGGACGATGGACAAAGCTGTTCGGCCAGCCTGTAGGGAAGGAAGAAAAAAAAATGTCATCCCATCTGCCTCTTGTCCCACTGAGAAGTGTTGAGAGGGATGCCGCAAACTTCAGGTGACCCAGGAGGGGTGTGACTCAGATGGCATGTGGACCGTGAGAAATGGGGTCACGAGACATGAGGACCCTTCCACGTGTGCAGGCCTGGGTCCTGGGGAGCTTGTGGGAACAGAAAAGGGGTTGCCAGACCCTCAGCACTAAAGAAAACTGGAAAATATAGGAAAGAGAATATCCTTTCCTGTCCTTTCTCTTTTCTCCTGTGCAAATGGATTACTGCCGCTAAAGCAGAGAAAGGGAAGCATGGGTCTTGAGTGTCCTTTTATTGTAACTGTGGTGCTAGACGGCTTCCCACTGTAATCTTCATAACTTCATAACTTCAAAACAGAGTGGTCTCACTCTGTTTTAACCACCCATAACATACTAGCAATTTCCCGCTTATCGGAAGCTTGTTTGTTTCTTTGTGCCCACAAATCATACATCCACTTAAAAGGCCTTTTCTCATGTGTGTGTGTGGGGAGGCGTGGTCAGCATGTTCATCTGTGCATGTGTACATGTATGCATGTGCATGTGGAAACCACAGCTCAGCACCGGATGTTATTCCTCAGGTGCTGTCTACCTTGCTCATTTTGAGATAGTCTTGCAATGGCCTGGACCTGGCCAAATAGGAAAGGCTAGCTGGCCAGTGAGCATCATTGCTAGCATGCGCTACAGTGCCCAGATGTTTTTACAGCTGTGGGTTCTGGGGATTGAACCCTGGTCCTCACGATCACATTACAAGCTCTTTCTGGACTAAGCTATATCTCCCAGCACCCTCCCATCGTTAACGGTTTCCCTAGGAGCAGCCGTGAGCTCAGGACACTTGTACATGTTGATAATTCCTGACATGAAGTCCCTGAAGCATTTTCTCCACCGCATGGCCCTCTATGTGGAGCTTGAGCTAAAGAAGACCTGTGGCACTGTCCAGAGGCAGGGCTGCTACTGGCTGTACAGAGACGGAGGGAAAGCCCACACGCTGGGTGTTGGAGGGTGAGCTCCATCCGAGCAGCCGGTTTCTTATGAGTGAACACACAGCCCTACAGTCAGAATTCTGAAAGCTAAACGGCTTTGAAAACCACACTTATCTTGGTGACTGACTGAGAGGTGCCAGCCTGAGGCTGCTCTGATACTTACTATCCATTTTACTCTCACTGTAACTCTATCAACTTCCTGAAATGGGACACATCTTTCAGAGGAGCAGGTGTGGCCCATATTAACATGTCGAGCTCTTTGGGCTTCCCCCTTTGTAGCAGGATGGAACCCAGCTGCCGCTGAGGCACCACAACCATTTGTAGTCCGGCAGCAGAGAAAGAACGGAGAGCAGGAGGGGCTCCAAGGGGGAATACATTGTTGTTTTGAGGCAGGGTCTCCTATAACCCACATTGGCCAGGAACCCGTGAGGATGGCCCTGGACTCCCGTTCTTTCTGCTTCCACCTCTCGAGTGCTTAGAGTACAGGCCTGTTTGCCATCACCCAATTCAGTGTGTGCCGGGGCTCAGACACAATGGCCTCTGACATGCAGGTCAGTTCTCTATCAACGGAGCTATACCCGCCTCCTGCTTTTTTTGCTTTTATTCTTAAGTGTGGGTGTGTGTAGGGGGTATGTGCGTGTGAGTGTGTGTGTTTGTGTGAGGGGTTATGTGTGTGTGTGTGTGAGGGGTTATGTGTGTGTGTGTGTGAGGGGTTATGTGTGTGTGTGTGTGAGGGGTTATGTGGGAGGGGCTTGTGTGTGTGTGTAGGGGTATGTGCATGTGAGTGTGTGTGTGTGTGAGGGG
>NW_026067908.1:13170363-13225369 GCF_014885135.2 Alexandromys fortis | reverse complement strand
GGGGAGGTTATGTGGGGGGAGGTTATGTGGGGAGGTTATGTGGGGGGAAGGTTATGTGGGGGGGTTATGTGAGGGGGTTATGGGGGTATGTGTCTGTTGGGAGTATGTGCATGTGAGTGGGGGGGTTATGTGCATGTGAGTGTGGGTACTCAGAAAGTGGAAGCCCCTGGGACTTAGAGGAATTGTGAGCTTCTTGATGTGTGGGTACTAGGAGCTAAACACAGATCCTTTGCTAAAGAAATATATGCTCTTAGCCTCAAAGCCATCTCTTGCTTTCTTTTCAAATAGTGACTTATTGTGTACCCCAGGCTAGCCTCTTATTTGCTGGGCCACCCTCCCTGCCCTTTTCTATTTAGGCTGGCATCTGGGAGATCACTTGATCAGTTCTGGTCTCTGTAAGTTCAAGGGCTCAGTCTGGCCTGGTCCCTGCTACATCCTGGCACAGGTGGGCTGCCTGGCCTCGCTCAGCCCTAAGCGTTGCTGTAAGATGGTCTGCGCAGGTAGAGGTGTTTGGTTCAAACTGATAAAGAAGCCACATAAACCTAAGGAGTCTTTTCTTCTTCTGAGCAAACCTGGAACAAGACAGAGCTTTTAAGCAGGGAGTCCCTACACTGTTGCTGGGAGGGGGTTTTCATCAGGGAGTCCTGCGTTGTGGGGGGATGGAGGGGCGAGGAGGGAGGGCTGTCCTCACTCTCTGCTCCACGCAGACCTTTGCCATTCAGAGCTTTATGTAAACAGTGTGTGAGAGAGGACTGTTACCATGGGAAAGTGCCACAGGGCCAGTCCCAGAGGCTAAGCGTTGCAGCTTCTGACAGATTCCATCTGGAGGTTCCAGCCTCCATCTGTGGGCTTCTCAGCTGAAGACATGGAGGACGGGAAGTGGAGAAAAAGAGACCACCTAGGAAGAGAGCATCCCTTATATGTACATGCCTCCCGCAGAGGAAGGAAGGATGTGTGAGGGTCCATGTATCATAGCAGGGTCTACAGATCCCTACTTAACAACACTATAGGCTGGCCATGCACTGACTGAGCTGAAGAGGGGAGGGTTTGCACAGACAGCCCGTGTGTGTGTGTGTGTGTGTGTGTGTGTGTGTGTGTGCATATGCCTTCCTGTGTGTGCTGTGGTGGAGGTATCTTTCAATACGACAAGACCTCATGAACAGATCAGGTAAAGACGAACAAGGCACAATCTCTGTCTCAAAAATGTTCCCGTTTGATGGATGTCCTGAAACAACTTCCAAATAAGAAGAAGCTGGCAAGGGGTGCTCAGGCCCCACTATCAGAGTTTGTCCTGCTCTAGGTCCCCAGAGAAAGTATAGTGACGGCCTCACCCCCACCCGCCCTTGCCTCCTAAGCCTAGGCGAAGTGCCTGCAGCTCTGTCTTTTTATTGCACTTTGTTGATAAGAGGAAGCAATTTCAGAACAGGATTCTCTCTCCAAATGAGTCTCCAGAAGACTTGTGCTGTGAACATCTGTGCCCCCAAAGAGAGATGAGAGCTGACCGCTGATATGGCCTTTACGTGGGAACTGGCGCCGGGTACCAGCCTTGGTCCTTGCTGGCCCCAGCAACAATTATCTTCTCACGCTGCCGCTGGAAACCCTTCTGGCCCTGAGGAAGCTGCAGTGGGAATCCTCAGTCAGGCCTGATTCAGGCAGATGGAATGTGATAGGACCAGGACACACACACACACACACATACACACACACACACACACACACACACACACACACACACACGACACTCCTACAAGCCCTGTCCAAGACCGCATTGAGTGGCTTTTCCCTTCAGTTCACCTCCACATCTTGTACTGAGCCCCGCCAATCCAGACCCAGGCCCGCAGTGATCTGCTCCTCAGCGTTCCCTGGCTCTCCCTGCATCAACCCTTGACCAAGCTTTTTGAGACAGGGTTTCTCTGTGTAGCCCTGGGTGTCCTCAAACCCGCTCTGTAGACCAGGTTTATCTTTGAACTCAGAGATCCACCTGCTTCTGCCTCCCAAATGCTGGGGTTAAAGCCGTGCACCACCATGTCTGGCTCGGGCCAGGTGTCTCATAATTCTTTATTGCTCCTGTGCACTGTGCAGGTGTTTATCGACATCCTAGCCCTAGATGACAGAGGCACTCCCTCCTCTACTTGTGACAAGTAAAAGTGTCTCTAGACACTGCCAAAGCTTCTTTGGATGTATGTCACCCCTCCTGAGGAATACAAGACTGACTCAGAACTGGTGGCCAGTTGGCTTCTCCCTTGGGGGCAGTCTCCCTCCTCTGGCTTCCCTAACTTGGGATCTTCATCTTCCTGACTCCCTGCAGACACTCCTCCTCCACCTGTTGCTGTACTGAGACTTTGCTCTAGGTGTCACAGTTCTAGCCAGCAAGTGTGACTTATAAACACTAAGCATTTAGTTAGCTCATCTCTAGACCCATTTTACAGTCATGTACAGAGGCTTAGGGTTCACCTATGGGAAGGCACAGAGTCCCTGAACTCAGATTCAGACTCGAGAATGCTGGATTTAAAGTCAGTTCTAACAGTCGTACTTGAGCTGGCTCTCCCATGGTTTTCCTCCACCTCCAGAAAGCCAGGGAGTTCTCTCTTAGTTGAGGCTACCACGCAGGGCCAGGAAGGGATCCCATTTCATGACTTATTACTCTGGCCAGCTAGGGATTTCCAAGGCTCAAGCCTGCTTGGCCTGTCCCACAGGTGTCTCTTCTCAGGCCTCTTCCAGGTAAGTAAAGTGGTCACTTCTTTGTGGCCCTGGGCTACTATTGTTCAGGCTTACTCCAGATTAAGGCAGCCCACAGGGGACACTCCAACATAGATCCTCTGTTTCACTACGTGTTTGGAAAAGGAGGCTCCACTCCCCGATCCCCTGCACTCAATCCCATGAGAAAACAGAAGGTCCAGTGCTCTCTGAAGTGCTCAGAAATGTCTCCATGGAAAGGCAGGCTGTACAGCAGGGCTGACTGTAGGGGTTGAGCCTGACTTGCTGATGGTGTACTCTCTGTGGCTCCAACAGGGTCCAGGAAGACGTGCTATCCCTGCATAGCAAGGGGCTCTCTTTGCCTCGCCAGACTTTTGTTCCCTTTGAACTGTGGGTTTTATGCACAAAGATGTCTGTGCATTAAATTATGATGCCAACATTTACGACACTAGAGTCTGGCCCGGGCTTGACTCTGCTCTGAGAACTGCTGGCTGGCTGTATGCTTAGGACAGGAGTGTAACACCCTTTGGCCTGTAAAATGCAGGGCAGCTTGCTGTATTCTTGAATAGATCAGGGGTGACATGCAGCTGAAGACTAGCTGCCACAAGTGCTCTAGAAATGCGACCCACTGTCATGATCAGCAAAGGGGTCACTCTTGGGACTGAATCCCTAAGTTTAGGTCATTCATTCAGTCACTGAGCTGTGGGAAGCCCTATAACATATCAAGGATTCCGCAGAAAGGCTGGGCTCTGGGAGAGATGGTGTGTCCGTCACGAGCCTAGGGCTTAATGGAGTTGCAGCCTACCAGCTGGGCAACGTGGGCATGGACCCAACCATTGGGTGATTCTGCTTCCTCCAGCAGATGACGGCAGCAGTGAGAGCGACATTCTTGGATCCATGGTAACACTACACATGAAGGTTATCTTCTCCCCGCAGCCGCCCTCGTCTTACGAGGTGGTTTATTTAAGGGGACTGACTGGCACTGGCTGTGTGACGTCAGGCAGGCTCGCTTGGGAGAATGGATGGCTCCACGAAGTAGATTTGTGTCATGGAGGGACTGTCAATTTAATGACTACAGAATTGTTTCTATAAACTTGGTGCCACCATCTGGCTGCCCAGAGTCTGCCCTGGACACAGAGCTCAGCTGCTGCCCCAAAGTCACACACTAGTCTCACCAGAGGAGGCTCAGGGCTAAGCCAGGCCTGGACACATTTCCTAAGCACTGTGTTGTTGTTGTTTTTTTTTTTTTTTTTTTTTTTTTTTGAGACAGGGTTTCTCTGTAACTTTGGAACCTGTCCTGGAACTCCTTCTGGAGACCAGGCTGGCCTCGAGCTCACAGAGATCTGCCTGTCTCTGCCTCCCAAGTACTGGGATTAAAGGTGTGTGCCATCACTGCCCCGCTAAGCACAGTGTTTTTAGTTTTGCAAGTTTCCCAGCACGAAGGCTATGAGCGTTTACCATCCACTATCTCGTTAAAGCCCTACGCCAGCCTTATGAGGTTAACTTTATCACTACAGCCATATGGTTTCTTGAATTCTGGTGGCTGGCGAGGCACTTTTCCGGACAGGTGTTAAATGCCCACCGGATAACTGCCTGTACATCTTACCTTGTCAGTCAGGCTGCTGTTGCAGGCCGGCTGTGCCAGGAGCAGTCGCACCAAGTCAGCGTTGCCTTGGTGACAGGCCAGCATGAGGGCAGACGATCCGTCATGGTCCTGCAGGTTGACATCTGCCTGGCAGCTCAGTAGCGCTTGGACCATGTCCTCCCGATCATGGCTAACCCCCAGCATCAGCGCAGTCTGGCCCCCCTGCACAAAGAGCGACAGGCAAAGGCTGAAGCTGGGTGCGTCCAGCAAACCTTCTCAAGGAAACGGCCACTGACCAGATCGTCCCTCTGCTTGTGGCGTGGGACACATCCTTTTCTTTCTGGCTAACTTCTGCTTTCCCATGGCTCCAGTCAAACCCTACACCCCTTCCAAAGCCGCGCCTGGTTTCCCAGCCTGGGCAGCAGCATGAGGCACCTACTGAGTGCTTTCTAACTTCCCTTTACACTTAGGAGCTAAGAAGTTGGCAGCAGGGACTGTTCTTATTTACTTACTTGAGTTTTCTTCTTGTAGTACAGAGGATTAACTTCAGGGCCCCACGCATGCTAGAGAGATGCTCTGCTACTGGATGGTTCCCCACACACCCCAGCGCCCAGGGACAGTTGTTTTTGTGCCAGTCCTCCCAAGGCCTAGCACCGAGCCTGTGAGTGATGTCCTGACTGATGGAGGGCGGAGGGCGGGAAGGCTTTGGCTTCAACCCATGCCTCCTTTCTCTGGGAAGCCGCAGTCTGCTCAGGGCCTCTTGGGTTTTGTTTAATGATTACCCGGAACCCTCTTGTCTCAATAAAATCTCTGTTTGCAGGCCCTGCATTGTTCCTAACCCCTGACCGGTGACAGTATGGTTATCTTGTAGATCCCCACGGTCACCAGTGGATATAGCAATGGGTTAGACTCAGAGAACCAACCCAAGTTGTGTCTCTGCAGTTAATGTGTGACAATGCCAGGTTCTTGTCTTCCCTGAAGCTTGGTTTGCTTGAACATTAATTATATAATTATTTTTCCTGCTGGGCAGTGATGGCATGTGCCTTTAATCCCAGAACTCTGGAGGCAGAGGCAGTTGGATCTCTGGGAGTTTGAGGCCAGCCTGGTTTATAGAGCAAGTTCTAGGACAGGTGGGACTACACAGAGAAACCCTGTCTCAAAAAAACAAAAAAAGAAATTTTTCCCCTGTATGCTTTATGTGGTTCTTGAGGCAATCAAGTAGGATAAAGAGTATAAATCCAGTCACACGAGGTGGTCACTTTTTTGATAATAAGGTGACAATTATTTCTTATTTACACAGGTCTGTTACACGTTCCTCTATTTTCTTATAGCCTTTCCCTACGACTTACTGTATTTTGCCAACCCTTTTTGGATTTGAAGGTCAAGCTTGTCTTCAATGGGATATCAGGTTGACAAGAATAAAACAAGGTCTATGCCTGCTCTCCCTCCAGATCTTCTGTGGCCCTAGGGCAGCGGTTCTTAACCTTCCCAATGGTGCAATGCTTTAATACAGTTCCTTATGTTACGGTGACCCCCCAACCATAAGATCATTTTCTTCGCTACTTCATAACGGTAACTTTGTTACCATTATGAATCATAATGTGAATATCTGTGTTTCCCGACGGTCTTAGGTGACCCCTGGGTAAGGGTCATCTCTGTACTCTGTCCTGATGAGGGAGAACAGGGACGGTTAAGGCACCACCTGCCTCGTGGAGCCCAGCAAGTTAGGAAGCGTCCACTATTGTCATCTCTAAGAGGTAGAGGCTGCGCAGCGCCGCTCAGTAGGTGGGTATCAATAACTGTTTTCAGTCCCCATTTCTCTGGAACCCTGACAGATCTTTCCAGGGCTTGCCAGTTTGCCTTTGAGAGGGTGATTGCTCAGCCTGGAGGTAATGGTTGCTCACTAGATTAATAAACCTGAGGTTTCCTCTCCCCATCCCCCATGAAAGCCAGGTGAAACAGCAGGCAGCCCTCTTGAGTCTCGGGGGCTCCTCCTCACCTTCCTTCTGGTCTAGATTAATACAACTTAGTTCAGTAGTTGGTCATTCCAGAGACACTATACACCAGGCCCTGCAGCGACCTTGGAGATACAAAGATGGGAAGACGCGTCCTTCAGAGACTCCCAGCTCACTCCCATCCTGCTGGCCATCGCCACCTCCCCTCTGAGTCCCAAGGGAGCCGAGGAGAACAGCTGCAGCTGTGGATCCCCAGCTTTTCCTTGGTGACCCTCCTAGAACCCATTGCACCTCAGGAAGGAGGAGGGGTTGACTTTGGTCATGGTGAGGATCCCCTCTTCCAATTAAAAAAATCAGCATGCTTGTTAGGATAATACTATTGAAAATAAAGACACTATGAATTGTCTTCTGGAAGGGGAGCTGTGTGTGACTGAGGAGACTTGGAAAGCCAGAAAGCGAGTTACAAATACCTGTGTCCTGCCGTCAGTAAGGAGCTGTTAGACAGCAGCAACATTCCCCAAATGATGTTTCCTCTGAGTGTGTGTATGTGTGTTTGTGTGCACGAGCGCAATACGTATGTGCAAAGTCGCGTGTGCAGGTGTATGAAAATCATGCTCTATGACACTCCATCCTATTCTTTATTCCTTTGCTGTGGAGGCCCAAAGAGGCCAAAGGTCAGAGAGTTTGGGACTTGTTTTTAGTTCATTCAAGGTTATTGTGCTTCCAACTCAAACAAAGGTCCCACCTAGTTGTGAAGCAGAGTTCTGCTCTCGCAAGGCTATTGTCCACAGGTGTGCCTAGTTGCCAGACTTAAGGTGCTCCTGAAATAGGGAAGTAGCTGGTTCCCACCTAAAATCCAAATAAGTTCCAATTTCCTTTCTGGAAATAATTTGGGATTGCACCCAGGGAGTGGTTTGCCTACACAGTGTTTGGTCTAGGGCGTGAGTCTAGGGCGTGAACGTTGAACGTAGCCGTAACTTTCAATTTGTATGTTAATGCAGGTCTTTTGTTTCATTCCTATGTTTTTAGGGTCAGGGGTATATTAACCAGCTGGAAGTTAAACACGGGTGAATTTTCAGTACTCACTGAAAAATTCCCTCCTGATACTATCCTACATGTCTCAGCTTTTTTTTTATTTTTATTGCGTTTTGTTATTTTTGTTCACATCTTCATATTCTTTACTATATTTCTAAATTCTCATGCCTCCCCTCTGGAAGAGGGCGTTTTTGCTGAGACTCCCCTGACACTTTGCCAGCAGCCAGCAGCCTCTGCAATCCTCCTGTCTCTGCTCCCCACAGACCTGGGGTTACAGGTGTGTGCAGAGCCATGCCCACCTTTTTAATATGAGTATGGGGATTCAAATACTTGAGCAGCAAGTGTTCTAACCACCGAACCATCTCCGGGATCCCTGAAAGCTCTTGGATGAGGTGTGCAAAGTGACTTTGGAGCCACCCAGACTACTGTTGTTTTGGAGAGTGTAGAAGAGGGGGCTCAACACAAATATTTAAATTTTTTTAGTAGTATTATTATTTTCTGTGTATATGTGTTTTGCCTGCATGTATGTCTGTGTTGTGGAACAATCTTTTCGTACATTGTAAAGATGTCACTCGGATTGGCTTAACAAAAAGCTGAATGACCAATAGCTAGGCAGGATTTCCAGTCATGGAGGATGCTGGGAAGAAGAAGGACAGAATCGCAGCTAGGCAGGGAGGAAGCAGGGAAACAGGATGAACAGTACAGAGTAAAGGTAATAAAACCACGAGGCAGAAAGCAAATTACTAGAAATGGGTTAATTTAAGTTATAAGAGCTGGTGGGATGAACCTAGGCTATTGGTCGAGCTTTCATAATTAATAATAAGTCTCTGGGTCATGATTTGGGAGCTGGCTGGCGGGATAGAAAAATTTGATTACATGTCTGTGCCCAGGGAGATCAGAAGAAAGATCAGATATCCTGGAATTAGAGTTCTAGATGGCTGGGAATTGAACCTGGGTCCTCTGGGAGAGCATCCACTGCTCCTAACCGTGAACCATATATCCGGTCCCCAGGTGAGCTTTTAAAGTATGTTTACACAGCCAATAGCTTTTGAAGAGGCAGTGCCTCCTAGGACAGGTCAGGCTTGCTTTTGCCTATTATAAAAGATTCAGGTTCTCCAAACTCAGGGTCCTCTCCTATAACACAGGTGCTACAGTTTGCTAACAGGTGTCCTCGTGTGTTAAAAAGGCTGGTTATCTAACCTCTTCCCCTCCTCCCTCCCTCTTTCTTTCTCTCTGCAAGAGGTAGATTTCTCTACTGTGTGTTCCTGCCATGACATTCTGTCTCACCACTGGCAAAAAGGCAATGGGACAAAGCAGCCAGGGACTGAGTCTCGGAAACCAAGAGCCTAGACAAACCTTTCCTTTGTATAAGTCCCTGGGAATGACCCAGCCCCTCAAACATACTAGGCAAGCACCTACTGCCACTAGCCACACCCTTTGATTATAAGTGACTGTATTTCGGGTATTGCTCATTCTGCTTGGTAGGAAGGTAAGGAAAGACAGGAGATGTTTGAGACCTGGTTACTTTAAGGACCAAAGAAGCACGTCTGTCATATTGCTCAGTTCCAACAGAATTCTGCTTTTACCCTCTGGGTAAGACAAGGCCTGGGAGGCAGGGATCCTCATAGCCCCTGGGAGTGAGGGATTGGTGACCTTACTCTTGCTCCTGCCTGCCCTGCCACCCACACTCTCCATCAGTTTAATGGACATTCATGACTGTATTAAAACAGCTTGGGGGAGAGGGGGCAGAGAGATGGCTCTGTGACTAAGGGTGTGTGTTGCTCTGATACACATATAAGTTTGGTTTTCAGTACCCATGTGGGGTAGCTCGCAACTGCCTGTAAGTCCAGTTCCTGAGGATCTGACACCTCTGGCCTCCACAGGCACCGGCATACACCTGGTAGACACACACACACACACACACATACACACACACACACACACATTTAAAAATAATAAAATAGCAGGCTGTGGTAGCACACTTCCTTAGTACTTGGGAGGCAGAGGCTCGCAGATCTCTGAGTGCGAGGCCAGCCTGGTCTACAAGAGCAAGTTCCAGGACAGCCAGGGCTACACATGGAAACCCTGTCTTAACAACAACAACAAAATCTTTTTAAAAAGGTTTTAGAGAGGAGATGATCAGCAATAACTCTAAAGTACTGAGCGTCCTAAATGTGTCCTGGGTCCAGATCTGGTGAGCCACAGAGATGAGGGGCTACAGCAACCAGCGAGCAAAGTCCTTCCCAAGAGGCTAAGAGAGGTGATTGACTTCAGCAGCCAGACACCAAAGACCTTCCCAAGAGGCTACCATTAGAATTTGGTTGGAGAAGTCAGAGAATTTAAATCCAGGTGGATTTTGCCCTGTTTTAGTTGGAACACAGACTAGATGGTTCAGAGACACCTGTGCCAGCCTTTCTACGTCCCAAGAGCCTGTAAGGAAGATCAAGGATTGGGCTTTTGGATAAGTGCCATTTGACGGCCCCAGCATTCTGGAGTGGGAAAGGCTCCACGGATCTAAACTGAACTCCTCACCCAACTGGCAGAGTCAAACTGGAGGGGTGTTATGTTTGCCGAGAAGCAGAGAGATCAAGCGCTCTCCACCTACCTGGGTGGCTTGGATGTTTACATTCCCCTCTCGCAAGAGCTTCCATACAACAGCCATATCTTCCTTTGTCTCTGCAGAAGCCAAGGGAGTGATCATCACAGCGGTGTAGCCAGCTTTGTTCTGATGATCCACGTTGCAGACACCTGCAAGGGAAGGAAGGGGTGCTGGAACAGCCTGGGCTGGAGCCAGACTGCACTTCAGTGGTTCGACAGAACACTGCTTGCTAGCTGAGACACCATGGACTAGTGTTTCCACAGCAAATTCACTGGCTTACATTTTTAGCAGCCATTAGAACTGGCTAATTTTCTCTACAGGTTTTCTAAGGATGCTCAACAAGGGAGGACCACAAGAGGGCCAGAGACAGACAAGGCATCAATGACAATGACTTTATTTCGAAAGTCTGGGCACAACACACAGTCTTCCTAGATGAGAACATTAAAAGCCAGAGAGGTCACATAAACTATCCACACAATGGAGAGGTTTGACCAGGATTTGGAACTGCCTGGCAACGGATCCCATTCCTCTTAGAGCCACACAACATTCACAGGTGTGCCCACAGGCTCTTGCTAGCTCATATTGTGGGGAGTTCAACATGAGGGTCAAGCCTGTAGGGCCTACCCAAGGGCTCATGTATCAGGGATATGAAAACAATACAGCTTGGGCTGGAGAGTTGGTTCAGCAGTTAAGAGCACTGGCTGCTCTTCCAGAGGTCCTGAGTTCAGTTCCCGCAACCACATGGTGGCTCACAACCGACTAGAATGAAATCTGGTGACTTCTTCTGCAGAACACTGTATACATAAATAAATCTTTTTTGTTTGTTTTGGAGACAGGGTTTCTCTGTGTAGCCTTGGCTGTCTTGGAACTTACCCTGTAGACCAAGCTTACTTCGAACTCACAGAGATCCATTTACCTCTGCCTCCTGAGTGCTGGGATTAAAGGCGTGCGCTACCACTACCCAACTCATAAATAAATCTAGAAAGAAAGAAAGAAAGAAAGAAAGAAAGAAAGAGAGAGAGGAAGGAAGGAAGAAAGAAAGAAAGANAAAGAAAGAAAGAAAGAAAGAAAGAAAGGAAGGAATGAAGCTAGAAAGAAAGAAAGAAAGAAAGAAAGAAAGAAAGAGAGAGAGGAAGGAAGGAAGAAAGAAAGAAAGAAAGAAAGAGAGAGAGAGAGGAAGGAAGGAAGGAAGGAAGGAAGGAAGGAAGGAAGGAAAGAAGGAAGGAAGGAAGGAAAGAAGGAAGGAAGAAAGAAAGGAATGAATGAATGAATACAGGACAAACAGAAAATTTTTGAAGGAAGAAAAGAACTTCCTAATTCTTGTACTGGAACAATGGGGAATATAGCTTTCATGATAGAATGATAAACTAAGACATTTTTAAGATGAGGCAGTAAAGGATAATTTTTTTTTTTTTGGTTTTTCGAGACAGGGTTTCTCTGTGGTTTTGGAGCCTGTCCTGGAACTAGCTCTTGTAGACCAGGCTGGTCTCGAACTCACAGAGATCCGCCTGCCTCTGCCTCCCAAGTGCTGGATTAAAGGCGTGCGCCACCACCGCCTGGCCCTGTAAAGGATAATTTAAAAGACACTCCTGAGCCACAGCCCCAGGGATACACGTTCATATTCTTCTGCATCAAAGAAGCAGCAGGATTTCTACACAAAGACTGAGACCTAGGATCCAAATGACCCCACGCCAGGACAGTGGAAACTCACACCGTCTTGTGCTGTTGCTCATTGCAGAAAGTTGTGTGACTGAGACAAAGTTAAATCTGTCTCAGTAGATCCTGCTGTATCCTCCTCTGTAAGAGGGAATGACAATGGAACCTACCTTTTAGGACTATTACCAAGTTTGTGATCAATATAAGTAAATCACCAAGAATAGCACATAGTAAATACCAGAGGGAATCAGCAGCCATTGTTATAACCATTCAGAACGACACTCATGTAGACTGGGATATTCATCACAACAAAACTGGCTGATAAAAAGATGTCAATTAGGGGTACCTATAAGTTCCGTGAGAGAGAAAAAAATATTGCTTCATCTCATTTAAAGAATATTTTGGAAGTGTGCCATAGAAACACAGACACCAGCAGACACAGAAAATGGAACCTGCCTCATTAGCACGGTTTTCTCCCTGAGGCCCCCAACCACCGTCATGATAGGCAGATGACAAAGGCTGTATGACAGCTCTATTTATCACAACTGTGCCCTGGTAAAGAAGCAGACACCGTGGGCCAGCCAGGTGGCTCAGTGGCTAAAGGCACCTGCCACCAACCTGACAACCTGGGTTCAGTCCTGGGTCCTGGATAGTAGAAGGAGAGAACTGACCCTCACGAGTTGTCCTCTGACCTCTGTCTACATGCACACTGTGGCACATGTGTCTCTATGCCCATAAATAAATATAATTTAAGAAAGAAGTGGATACCCATGCTGTAAGATTTTTTTAATTGCTACCCCTCTGACTGTTTTATGTTTGCTCTAAGAAGTGTTGATGCCCAGGCTACCAGCTTTCTTGTCTCTCTTTAGAAACATGATTTATCGCACAGTAGAGTGATGTCTCTCCCCTCTGCAGAGCACAGAAGGAGGCCGAGGACCCATGTTCTTAAGGCAGCTGCTTCTGAGCAATGTCTAATGAGAAAATCAATCATCCATGGAGGAGAGAGAGGAGAAGGCTCTCAACTGAGCATGCTTCCACTCAATGAGCCACAGTGGCATTCAGGCAAAATAAAGGGTCATTACTAATGGTTGCCTACAGAGAGGAGCTTTATGGCTCTCTCCTCAATAATGACTCACTTACTCATGTAATTTCTGAGCATGTCACAACTGCCCTCTGAAGGGAGCCCAGGTTTGGGAGTGTGGCAGTTCCGTCGCGGACACCTCTTTCACCAAGGTTGAGGAATGACACGTTCAGCTCATTCTCCTCAGCAAGCCTTCAGACTCTTTGCTTGCACTTTCTCATCTGTTTCAGTGTTGTGTCTTTGGCAAGGCACCTTCTGATTGGTTTAATAAGAAGGTAAATGGCCATTAGCTAGGCAGGAGGTATAGGCGGGAGAGCCAGAGAAAGAGGATGCTGAGAAAAAGAAGAGTGGAGAAGCCAGCCAGATGTAGAATGAGTCAGACATATAAAATGGGAGAGAAGTAAAAGCCACATGGTAGAATGTGGATTAATAAGAATATGGGTTAGTTTAAGTTATAAGAGCTAGTTAGGAATAACCCTAAGCTATCAGCTGAGCTTTCATAGTTAATAAGAGTCTCCATGTAGTTATTTGGGAGCTGGATGGTAGGACAGAAAGAGTTTGACTACATCCTGTGCCCAATGTCCAGTCTTGTATATCCACATATGGTGTAACAAAACTTTTTTTTAAAAAGTTCAAAACACAGAATCAAACACATCTTCCTGGTGACTGTGATCTCTCGGGTAGGCTTGGTGCTAGTGGCATACAGAGATGTGGCTCTTTTAAGAGGCCTTGCTACCAAACACTTGAATGAATTTATGAGCAGTGGGTGGCAAACTACTCATTGGTATGAGACCAGGTAGAAACATCTACAGCAGTGTGAACCCAGAAACTTCCCAGGCTCCACCAGTCCCTCCATCCATCATGAGGCCAGGCTCTGAGGGAACTGAGGTGGTGGAGCCAGCTGCCAGCCTGCCACTCGCTAAGCTGCATGGAAGTTTAAGATTTTACTCATGTAGACAGAAAAGGTTGCAGATACACAGTAAGGCAGGTTTGGGTTGAAAAAAAGTCCTATAAACAGGTGACAGTGTGTTTAACAATGTACATAGGCTTAAGAAAAAAAGAAAAAGAGTATAGACAGTCATAAGAATAAGTAAATAAATAATAGTTTAGAAATAATGACGTCTTTAAAGAAAGAGTAAAGTAATAAAAAGAAACCCAGGGAGTCTGGATCCTGTATACTATTGTGTTGTCTTAAAATCTTTTGGTCACTGATGAGCAAACAATAGGTGCTGGGAGACACTGGATTATAAAAGCTACTAAATTAAACCAGCCTATATATGCATATTTTCCTATGGAGGATTTAATGAAGAACAACCTATATATATTTTAAAAATGCTTTATCTTCAAAATGGAAGCCAAAAAATATATTGCATTGGAGAAGAGGTTATACTTTTGTTTCCACAGAAAATGAAAGGCTATGGATTTATTCATTCAAGGTTAAAGAAGATCAGGTTTGACCAGAGAAGACCCCCCTAAAAATCCTGGTTATAGATATAAAGAAATAAACCTAGAAAAACTATAAGTCAGGTGACAAACATTTTATGTGTTCAATCATAAAACAAAAGAATCATCTTTGGCTAACTTGTATACAATGCACAGTCCATACTTGCATTAATTCAGATATGTATGTTACCTTTGAAAGTTTATGTGTTTTCAGAGCAAGGGGACCAGATACCAGGTAACCCAGTATCAGAATGCCTCTGTTGCAGTTTCCTCAGAGTTCTGCATCCAAAATGGCTTTAAGGTTGCTGACTGAGATGGTCCAGCCTCACAGACTGTTCTAGCCAGGACTTGACCTTTATCTTACTTTTCCCATGTTCTCCCGAAGATGCCAGCACCCACAGACAACAGGAAGCAGTCTAGAGACCATGACGCCCACATTCCCAAGTGGTGGAGTGGATGACTTTTGGTCTTTCAATGGGTTTATAGAAGTTTGTCATCACTTTTGGGGGATGGTTACAAGTTGTTATTGGTCATGGTCAGGAAAAAAGCTAACAACAGCGTTAGATTCAAAGATCTCTTTCTGAAGGGAAAAAAAGGGGATATAATATAGAAATGATGAGATAAAGCCAGGTGGTAATGACACACGCCTTTAATCCCAGCACTCGGGAGGCAGAGGCAGGCGGGATCTCTGTGAGTTAGAGGCCAACCTGGTCTACAAGAGCTAGTTCCAGGACAGGCTCCAAAGCTACAGTGAAACCCTGTCTCGAAAAACCAAAAAATAAACAAATAAATAAAATAAATTAAAAATAAAAAATGAGGTGAAGGGTAGAATGTTGAGTCTACTTTTAAACAACCACTAATCTCAAATATTTTACATCAGTGTGGACTTTTGCCTATTGATACAAATTTAAAGTTACTTTTGTTATACTGTATATATGTTTCTATTCTTTTTTTAAAAGATTTATTTATTAAGTATACAACATTCTGCCTCCATGTATGCCCACATGCTAGAGGAGGGTGCCAGATCTCATTACAGATGGTTTCAAGCCACCATGTGGTTGGTGGGAATTGAACTCAGGACCTCTGGAAGAGCAGCCAGTGCTCTTAACCACTGAGCCATCTCTCCAGCCTCATGTTTCTATTCTTACCGAAGGTATTGTACCTATGCAGTTTATTTAAAAGGTTATGTGAAATTTTAGTCTTTAAGAACTGTTTAGGATAATAAGTACAGGCTAATAGTCATCTATAACTATCAAACTTATAATCATGTTAGGTATGTTTTTAAGGTCATACAGAGATATATATTTTAGATAGATAGGTGATCTTCAAACCCTTTGAAAACCTACAGAATATGGCATTTAAAGTGATTTAATAACATAAGGCTTTTCATGACAGTGAGACATGTCTATTACTGACAGCACGAACTTAACTTCAGAAAGGGGTGATGGACACTGAAGAACCTCCACATGGAGTTCGCTTTCTTTATGGCAAAAGCTGGCCATTTGGGCAAGAAACTGCCCTTGCCTTGACTGCTGACAGCATGCTGTTCAAACCGGACAAGCAAGACACAAAAGAAAGCAACGACCTAACTTTGCCAGGACACAGCATTTCCCACACCTGGTCCTTCCTGTCTGTAGTATTATTACCTTCTCCGCACACCTCACAGCTACTGACAGATTGTGCCGTTCTCTGCACACCTTACGGCTAGTTGGTCTCGTTCGCCCTTTTGATGCGAACCTGGGTCCTCTGGAGGTGCAGCTTGCTCTTTCCACCTACTGAAAACCTACACTGTCTCTCTGTGGACCCCTGCAGTGCCCTCTAGTCTACCTGCCACATCCTCAACTGCGCCTAACCCAGTCCTACCATGAGGTCACTCTTCCTGAAGGATTTATTTGCCATGTGTTTTCTACACAAAAACCCGCTCAGCTTCCCAGTACCTTCCAACAGGGTTCCAATACCATCAGCACCCAACGCCCTGCATGCGTGCCTCCAGCTTAGCTTCCAAACCGTCATTCACCTCCTGTACGGACCAGAAGCCTTTTGGCCCTAGGGAGGTTTTCTTTCCCATGTTCCACAGTGTTCTCTTCTGCTAACACATTCCTCGGGCTGCTCCAGGCTCCTCTCCTGTTCTCTGAACTAGGCGCTATCTCACTTCTGCGTCTTGAAATTTCATCTAGATCTCTCTCTTCTGAGGCATCATCCCGAACCCCACTCTGACCTCTGACTTTTTATTATTATTATTATTATTATTATTATTATTATTATTATTATTATTTTGGTTTTTCGAGACAGGGTTTCTCTGTAACTTTGGAACCTGTCCTGGAACTCCTTCTGGAGACCAGGCTGGCCTCGAGCTCACAGAGATCTGCCTGTCTCTGCCTCCCAAGTACTGGGATTAAAGGTGTGTGCCATCACTGCCCCGCTAAGCACAGTGTTTTTAGTTTTGCAAGTTTCCCAGCACGAAGGCTATGAGCGTTTACCATCCACTATCTCGTTAAAGCCCTACGCCAGCCTTATGAGGTTAACTTTATCACTACAGCCATATGGTTTCTTGAATTCTGGTGGCTGGCGAGGCACTTTTCCGGACAGGTGTTAAATGCCCACCGGATAACTGCCTGTACATCTTACCTTGTCAGTCAGGCTGCTGTTGCAGGCCGGCTGTGCCAGGAGCAGTCGCACCAAGTCAGCGTTGCCTTGGTGACAGGCCAGCATGAGGGCAGACGATCCGTCATGGTCCTGCAGGTTGACATCTGCCTGGCAGCTCAGTAGCGCTTGGACCATGTCCTCCCGATCATGGCTAACCCCCAGCATCAGCGCAGTCTGGCCCCCCTGCACAAAGAGCGACAGGCAAAGGCTGAAGCTGGGTGCGTCCAGCAAACCTTCTCAAGGAAACGGCCACTGACCAGATCGTCCCTCTGCTTGTGGCGTGGGACACATCCTTTTCTTTCTGGCTAACTTCTGCTTTCCCATGGCTCCAGTCAAACCCTACACCCCTTCCAAAGCCGCGCCTGGTTTCCCAGCCTGGGCAGCAGCATGAGGCACCTACTGAGTGCTTTCTAACTTCCCTTTACACTTAGGAGCTAAGAAGTTGGCAGCAGGGACTGTTCTTATTTACTTACTTGAGTTTTCTTCTTGTAGTACAGAGGATTAACTTCAGGGCCCCACGCATGCTAGAGAGATGCTCTGCTACTGGATGGTTCCCCACACACCCCAGCGCCCAGGGACAGTTGTTTTTGTGCCAGTCCTCCCAAGGCCTAGCACCGAGCCTGTGAGTGATGTCCTGACTGATGGAGGGCGGAGGGCGGGAAGGCTTTGGCTTCAACCCATGCCTCCTTTCTCTGGGAAGCCGCAGTCTGCTCAGGGCCTCTTGGGTTTTGTTTAATGATTACCCGGAACCCTCTTGTCTCAATAAAATCTCTGTTTGCAGGCCCTGCATTGTTCCTAACCCCTGACCGGTGACAGTATGGTTATCTTGTAGATCCCCACGGTCACCAGTGGATATAGCAATGGGTTAGACTCAGAGAACCAACCCAAGTTGTGTCTCTGCAGTTAATGTGTGACAATGCCAGGTTCTTGTCTTCCCTGAAGCTTGGTTTGCTTGAACATTAATTATATAATTATTTTTCCTGCTGGGCAGTGATGGCATGTGCCTTTAATCCCAGAACTCTGGAGGCAGAGGCAGTTGGATCTCTGGGAGTTTGAGGCCAGCCTGGTTTATAGAGCAAGTTCTAGGACAGGTGGGACTACACAGAGAAACCCTGTCTCAAAAAAACAAAAAAAGAAATTTTTCCCCTGTATGCTTTATGTGGTTCTTGAGGCAATCAAGTAGGATAAAGAGTATAAATCCAGTCACACGAGGTGGTCACTTTTTTGATAATAAGGTGACAATTATTTCTTATTTACACAGGTCTGTTACACGTTCCTCTATTTTCTTATAGCCTTTCCCTACGACTTACTGTATTTTGCCAACCCTTTTTGGATTTGAAGGTCAAGCTTGTCTTCAATGGGATATCAGGTTGACAAGAATAAAACAAGGTCTATGCCTGCTCTCCCTCCAGATCTTCTGTGGCCCTAGGGCAGCGGTTCTTAACCTTCCCAATGGTGCAATGCTTTAATACAGTTCCTTATGTTACGGTGACCCCCCAACCATAAGATCATTTTCTTCGCTACTTCATAACGGTAACTTTGTTACCATTATGAATCATAATGTGAATATCTGTGTTTCCCGACGGTCTTAGGTGACCCCTGGGTAAGGGTCATCTCTGTACTCTGTCCTGATGAGGGAGAACAGGGACGGTTAAGGCACCACCTGCCTCGTGGAGCCCAGCAAGTTAGGAAGCGTCCACTATTGTCATCTCTAAGAGGTAGAGGCTGCGCAGCGCCGCTCAGTAGGTGGGTATCAATAACTGTTTTCAGTCCCCATTTCTCTGGAACCCTGACAGATCTTTCCAGGGCTTGCCAGTTTGCCTTTGAGAGGGTGATTGCTCAGCCTGGAGGTAATGGTTGCTCACTAGATTAATAAACCTGAGGTTTCCTCTCCCCATCCCCCATGAAAGCCAGGTGAAACAGCAGGCAGCCCTCTTGAGTCTCGGGGGCTCCTCCTCACCTTCCTTCTGGTCTAGATTAATACAACTTAGTTCAGTAGTTGGTCATTCCAGAGACACTATACACCAGGCCCTGCAGCGACCTTGGAGATACAAAGATGGGAAGACGCGTCCTTCAGAGACTCCCAGCTCACTCCCATCCTGCTGGCCATCGCCACCTCCCCTCTGAGTCCCAAGGGAGCCGAGGAGAACAGCTGCAGCTGTGGATCCCCAGCTTTTCCTTGGTGACCCTCCTAGAACCCATTGCACCTCAGGAAGGAGGAGGGGTTGACTTTGGTCATGGTGAGGATCCCCTCTTCCAATTAAAAAAATCAGCATGCTTGTTAGGATAATACTATTGAAAATAAAGACACTATGAATTGTCTTCTGGAAGGGGAGCTGTGTGTGACTGAGGAGACTTGGAAAGCCAGAAAGCGAGTTACAAATACCTGTGTCCTGCCGTCAGTAAGGAGCTGTTAGACAGCAGCAACATTCCCCAAATGATGTTTCCTCTGAGTGTGTGTATGTGTGTTTGTGTGCACGAGCGCAATACGTATGTGCAAAGTCGCGTGTGCAGGTGTATGAAAATCATGCTCTATGACACTCCATCCTATTCTTTATTCCTTTGCTGTGGAGGCCCAAAGAGGCCAAAGGTCAGAGAGTTTGGGACTTGTTTTTAGTTCATTCAAGGTTATTGTGCTTCCAACTCAAACAAAGGTCCCACCTAGTTGTGAAGCAGAGTTCTGCTCTCGCAAGGCTATTGTCCACAGGTGTGCCTAGTTGCCAGACTTAAGGTGCTCCTGAAATAGGGAAGTAGCTGGTTCCCACCTAAAATCCAAATAAGTTCCAATTTCCTTTCTGGAAATAATTTGGGATTGCACCCAGGGAGTGGTTTGCCTACACAGTGTTTGGTCTAGGGCGTGAGTCTAGGGCGTGAACGTTGAACGTAGCCGTAACTTTCAATTTGTATGTTAATGCAGGTCTTTTGTTTCATTCCTATGTTTTTAGGGTCAGGGGTATATTAACCAGCTGGAAGTTAAACACGGGTGAATTTTCAGTACTCACTGAAAAATTCCCTCCTGATACTATCCTACATGTCTCAGCTTTTTTTTTATTTTTATTGCGTTTTGTTATTTTTGTTCACATCTTCATATTCTTTACTATATTTCTAAATTCTCATGCCTCCCCTCTGGAAGAGGGCGTTTTTGCTGAGACTCCCCTGACACTTTGCCAGCAGCCAGCAGCCTCTGCAATCCTCCTGTCTCTGCTCCCCACAGACCTGGGGTTACAGGTGTGTGCAGAGCCATGCCCACCTTTTTAATATGAGTATGGGGATTCAAATACTTGAGCAGCAAGTGTTCTAACCACCGAACCATCTCCGGGATCCCTGAAAGCTCTTGGATGAGGTGTGCAAAGTGACTTTGGAGCCACCCAGACTACTGTTGTTTTGGAGAGTGTAGAAGAGGGGGCTCAACACAAATATTTAAATTTTTTTAGTAGTATTATTATTTTCTGTGTATATGTGTTTTGCCTGCATGTATGTCTGTGTTGTGGAACAATCTTTTCGTACATTGTAAAGATGTCACTCGGATTGGCTTAACAAAAAGCTGAATGACCAATAGCTAGGCAGGATTTCCAGTCATGGAGGATGCTGGGAAGAAGAAGGACAGAATCGCAGCTAGGCAGGGAGGAAGCAGGGAAACAGGATGAACAGTACAGAGTAAAGGTAATAAAACCACGAGGCAGAAAGCAAATTACTAGAAATGGGTTAATTTAAGTTATAAGAGCTGGTGGGATGAACCTAGGCTATTGGTCGAGCTTTCATAATTAATAATAAGTCTCTGGGTCATGATTTGGGAGCTGGCTGGCGGGATAGAAAAATTTGATTACATGTCTGTGCCCAGGGAGATCAGAAGAAAGATCAGATATCCTGGAATTAGAGTTCTAGATGGCTGGGAATTGAACCTGGGTCCTCTGGGAGAGCATCCACTGCTCCTAACCGTGAACCATATATCCGGTCCCCAGGTGAGCTTTTAAAGTATGTTTACACAGCCAATAGCTTTTGAAGAGGCAGTGCCTCCTAGGACAGGTCAGGCTTGCTTTTGCCTATTATAAAAGATTCAGGTTCTCCAAACTCAGGGTCCTCTCCTATAACACAGGTGCTACAGTTTGCTAACAGGTGTCCTCGTGTGTTAAAAAGGCTGGTTATCTAACCTCTTCCCCTCCTCCCTCCCTCTTTCTTTCTCTCTGCAAGAGGTAGATTTCTCTACTGTGTGTTCCTGCCATGACATTCTGTCTCACCACTGGCAAAAAGGCAATGGGACAAAGCAGCCAGGGACTGAGTCTCGGAAACCAAGAGCCTAGACAAACCTTTCCTTTGTATAAGTCCCTGGGAATGACCCAGCCCCTCAAACATACTAGGCAAGCACCTACTGCCACTAGCCACACCCTTTGATTATAAGTGACTGTATTTCGGGTATTGCTCATTCTGCTTGGTAGGAAGGTAAGGAAAGACAGGAGATGTTTGAGACCTGGTTACTTTAAGGACCAAAGAAGCACGTCTGTCATATTGCTCAGTTCCAACAGAATTCTGCTTTTACCCTCTGGGTAAGACAAGGCCTGGGAGGCAGGGATCCTCATAGCCCCTGGGAGTGAGGGATTGGTGACCTTACTCTTGCTCCTGCCTGCCCTGCCACCCACACTCTCCATCAGTTTAATGGACATTCATGACTGTATTAAAACAGCTTGGGGGAGAGGGGGCAGAGAGATGGCTCTGTGACTAAGGGTGTGTGTTGCTCTGATACACATATAAGTTTGGTTTTCAGTACCCATGTGGGGTAGCTCGCAACTGCCTGTAAGTCCAGTTCCTGAGGATCTGACACCTCTGGCCTCCACAGGCACCGGCATACACCTGGTAGACACACACACACACACACACATACACACACACACACACACATTTAAAAATAATAAAATAGCAGGCTGTGGTAGCACACTTCCTTAGTACTTGGGAGGCAGAGGCTCGCAGATCTCTGAGTGCGAGGCCAGCCTGGTCTACAAGAGCAAGTTCCAGGACAGCCAGGGCTACACATGGAAACCCTGTCTTAACAACAACAACAAAATCTTTTTAAAAAGGTTTTAGAGAGGAGATGATCAGCAATAACTCTAAAGTACTGAGCGTCCTAAATGTGTCCTGGGTCCAGATCTGGTGAGCCACAGAGATGAGGGGCTACAGCAACCAGCGAGCAAAGTCCTTCCCAAGAGGCTAAGAGAGGTGATTGACTTCAGCAGCCAGACACCAAAGACCTTCCCAAGAGGCTACCATTAGAATTTGGTTGGAGAAGTCAGAGAATTTAAATCCAGGTGGATTTTGCCCTGTTTTAGTTGGAACACAGACTAGATGGTTCAGAGACACCTGTGCCAGCCTTTCTACGTCCCAAGAGCCTGTAAGGAAGATCAAGGATTGGGCTTTTGGATAAGTGCCATTTGACGGCCCCAGCATTCTGGAGTGGGAAAGGCTCCACGGATCTAAACTGAACTCCTCACCCAACTGGCAGAGTCAAACTGGAGGGGTGTTATGTTTGCCGAGAAGCAGAGAGATCAAGCGCTCTCCACCTACCTGGGTGGCTTGGATGTTTACATTCCCCTCTCGCAAGAGCTTCCATACAACAGCCATATCTTCCTTTGTCTCTGCAGAAGCCAAGGGAGTGATCATCACAGCGGTGTAGCCAGCTTTGTTCTGATGATCCACGTTGCAGACACCTGCAAGGGAAGGAAGGGGTGCTGGAACAGCCTGGGCTGGAGCCAGACTGCACTTCAGTGGTTCGACAGAACACTGCTTGCTAGCTGAGACACCATGGACTAGTGTTTCCACAGCAAATTCACTGGCTTACATTTTTAGCAGCCATTAGAACTGGCTAATTTTCTCTACAGGTTTTCTAAGGATGCTCAACAAGGGAGGACCACAAGAGGGCCAGAGACAGACAAGGCATCAATGACAATGACTTTATTTCGAAAGTCTGGGCACAACACACAGTCTTCCTAGATGAGAACATTAAAAGCCAGAGAGGTCACATAAACTATCCACACAATGGAGAGGTTTGACCAGGATTTGGAACTGCCTGGCAACGGATCCCATTCCTCTTAGAGCCACACAACATTCACAGGTGTGCCCACAGGCTCTTGCTAGCTCATATTGTGGGGAGTTCAACATGAGGGTCAAGCCTGTAGGGCCTACCCAAGGGCTCATGTATCAGGGATATGAAAACAATACAGCTTGGGCTGGAGAGTTGGTTCAGCAGTTAAGAGCACTGGCTGCTCTTCCAGAGGTCCTGAGTTCAGTTCCCGCAACCACATGGTGGCTCACAACCGACTAGAATGAAATCTGGTGACTTCTTCTGCAGAACACTGTATACATAAATAAATCTTTTTTGTTTGTTTTGGAGACAGGGTTTCTCTGTGTAGCCTTGGCTGTCTTGGAACTTACCCTGTAGACCAAGCTTACTTCGAACTCACAGAGATCCATTTACCTCTGCCTCCTGAGTGCTGGGATTAAAGGCGTGCGCTACCACTACCCAACTCATAAATAAATCTAGAAAGAAAGAAAGAAAGAAAGAAAGAAAGAAAGAGAGAGAGGAAGGAAGGAAGAAAGAAAGAAAGANTCTCTATGGTTTTGGAGCCTGTCCTGGAACTAGCTCTTGTAGACCAGGCTGGTCAAGAACTCCCAGAGATCCGCCTGCCTCTGCCTCCCAAGTGCTGGGATTAAAGGCGTGCGCCACCACCGCCCGGCCCCACTCTGAGTTTTTAAAATTATTATTTTAGCATTTTATCTGTATAAGTGCTTTGCCAGCATGTATATGTGTACCACATGCATGCCTGGTACCGGCCCAGGCCTGAAGAGGGTATCAGAGCTCCTAGAACTAGAGTTACAGATAGGTGTGTGGTGGTTTGAAAGAAAATAGTGCTCCCACAGGGAGTGGCACTGTTAGGAAGCGTGGTCTTGTTGGAAGAAGGTGTCACTGTAGGGGTGGTCTTTGAGGTCTCATATATGCGCAAGCCACCCCCAGTATCACAGTCTACTTCCTGTTGTCTGCACAGCAGCATGTAGCAGCTACCTCTCCAGCACTATGTCTGTCTGCATGCCTCTGTGTCCCACCATGATGATAATAGACTAAATCTCTGAACGGTAAGCAAATCGCCTCTGTTAAATGTTTTCTTTGTAAGAGTTGCCATGGTCATGGTGTCTCTTCACAGCGGTAGAAACCCTAAGATGAGGTGTGTGCCTCCATGTGGGCATTGGAAAATGAACCTGGGTCCTCTGGAGGTTCAGACTGTTCTTAAATGATGAGCCATCTTTCCAGGCCCCAGCTCTGAGTCAAGCAATAA
Organism: Alexandromys fortis; assembly: GCF_014885135.2. Taxonomy (NCBI): domain Eukaryota; kingdom Metazoa; phylum Chordata; class Mammalia; order Rodentia; family Cricetidae; genus Alexandromys; species Alexandromys fortis. Next base: position 13,201,350 of record NW_026067908.1, on the reverse strand, counting down.
GCTTCTGAGAAACAGAGGGCTCACTCACTTCTGCATCCCTGATTATAAGGCACACAAATCATAAGAAATCAACAGATACTTGATGAAACATGCATGCGTCAAATTGGTAAATTGGAGTTATTTTTTGATAATGGTGTATTATGGAGACAAGAGGAGGTGGCCTTTCCTGAGGTGTGGCGCAGCTCTGAAGCTGGACAGACCAAACGCAAAATCTGCCTTATGACCTGAACAAATTCTATAGCCCCAAGCCTCAGTTGCTCAACTGCAGCATGAGAGGGACCGTACTGATGACACCACAGGGACCAGAGACACTGTGAAGAATAAATGACAGAGCACAGGCAATGGGAACTTGGTTCTGGGGAGCAGGTACTAAGACGGGATGATCGGAGATTAGCGCGGGTCCTGTTGTGAAGAAGACGTGTGAGCTCGTGGAGCTTTCCCAAATAAGAAACAAAACAACAAAACACAACTTTAATCCCTGCACGTGGGAGGCAGGGGCAGGTGAATCTCTGTGAGTTCAAGGCCAGTCTGAGCTACCCTGTGAAATACTGCCTTGAGCCCTCCGACCCCCCAACAAAGCATTTGCCAGTCTGGCCCTGTTCCTGGACAAGAGGAACTCAGAGTGATGAGAAAGGACTGTGACATAAGAAGCCCCTTACTGTAGTCCCAGATACTTAGGAGACTGAAGCAGGGCAATGGTTTGAGTCCAGGCATTCAGGATAGCTTGAGCAACATAAAAAGATACCATTTTGTAGGCCATGGGCCTCCAAAGATGGACGCAGGTGTCACAGCGCCGTCTCTGACCTGTGTCCAGCAGCAGCTTCACGATGGCGAAGTTGGAATGAGACACGCTGTAGTGAAGGGCTGTGTTCCCGCTTCGGTCAGCCAGATTGACAAGCAGCTTCAGAAGACATGGGGAACGAGACTGGACCTCGAGGAGGTAAGCGGCCACCACGGCAGGGCTAGATAACTTCCGGCTGGACACACGGAACCACTCTTGGCTGATGGTATTCAGACTTTGCCTCTGAAACGGCAGAAGATTCTGATTGCGAGAGATCTCCCGGCCTAGACACCCTAGTTAGAGCTCTCGGGGACACTTGGATAGGTCAGCTGTGGATGCTTCTGCCTCTCTGCCTCTCTCACACTTCCCTGTGGTCCGTCCTGTCTTATCTGGGGGATCCGAGATGGCAGGACCAAGAATCCTGCTGCACACTTGATGCTGCTCTGATTCTCCCAGCCCTCTACTTCCCACCCGTTGGCAATTATATACAAAATAAACAGCAAGTAGAAGAAGGATCAGCTCTGTGTGTAACAAACAGGCCACATGTTTCAAATATTTATCTGATGGACAAGAGATGATATTGGTATGTGGCTATTATTTTTTGTTTTGTTTTTGTTTTTTGAGACAGGGTTTCTCTGTAGCTTTGGAGCCTGTCCTGGAACTAGCTCTTGTAGAGCAGGCTGGCCTCGAACTCAATCCGCCTGCCTCTGTCTCGCGAGTTCTGAGATTAAAAGCGTGCGCCACTACCACCCTGCTGGATGTAGTTATTATAAATGATTTTATGCTCATTCTAGAAGAGGATCCAGGTTTAGTCATTAAACTCACACGACCAGATACAAGCCCTGGCTCAGCCAAGTGACCATACACTCCCATGGAATATTTCTTGTTCCTGTTATCAAATGGGTCTGGCTTCCTTGTTTCCACAGTTCTATGGGGTGAGGTAATTTTAAAACCTACTTTGCCTCTTTGGTAGGGGCAAGATGGCAGGGATGCAGGGCTTCACATCCTGTTTGGTTTAATGTGGGCTTTTGTCACATTTCCGGAGCAGAAACATCAGAATTTGTGGCTAAAACATTTCTCTGTATCAGAATATCTTCTTTATCTAGAGCATCCAGAAGATCTGAAGGAAAGCCCTGGTATCATGGAATACAGTGGTAGACTTTTCAAAGTCGCACTTGGCTGTATGAGTCTGAGATCAGGTTGGACTGTGTAAGACCTTATCTCAAAAACGATGAATGAATGAATGAATGAACAAACAGTTAAAACCGAGCTTAGTGCCGGGCGTTGGTGGCACACGCCTTTAATCCCAGCACTCAGGAGGCAGAGGCAGGCGGATCTCTGTGAGTTCGAGACCAGCCTGGTCTACAGAGCTAGTTCCAGGACAGGCTCCAAAGCTGCAGAGAAACCCTGTCTCGAAAAACTAAAAAAAAAAAACAAAAAACCCAAGCTTAGTTATGTAATTTGAGCATCAGGAGCCTCCATCAACATCCATTGCACGTACCGGCTCCTTAACAGTCTGGGGAATGCTGTTTGCCAAATCAACTAAGATTAAAAAGAAAAAGAAAAAAAACTGAGACTGGGTTGGGAGAGTAACAAGCACTGCTGAATCGATCATTTTTAATCTCTGGGCTGCTCTGCTGAGGGAGAAAATGGGCTTTGAAGGTGCTTACAGGTTTTTCCACTTTGGGTCTGACAGCTATCTCCTGGTTCAGGCCAGTAGCTCTTGATTAAAACTAGAATGCAAGAATTACAGGTTCGAATCTCCACGGGACATAAGGGTGGGGCAAATCAAATGGAGATATGGTTTTATTTTTGGTCTCTTGACCCATTAATACCCGTTAAGCAAAGCCATAGCATGGTAGCATCAAATGTGAGAACTTAAGGGAGATAGAGACAGGCTACCAATCACTGCTGTTTATTGCTGAGGAAACCGGCCCTGTGCATTGAGTTAACTGCCTTCGGAAGAGGTCCTGGAAATAAAACCCATGTCATGTTCCGCATGTCTTTTTCTACTTTACCCATGGTTTTGTTGAACTGCAAGGCACTTTGAAGTCTAAGCCACCGAGTTTAGTGGCAGGCACTTGGCTATGACTTTTAGAAATAGTTGGTAAAATGCCTCTGACCCATGGCTAGCTTTCTGGTACAGAATCTTTCTATTTTCTCAGCTTGTCTCCTGAGGGGACAGCACTTGGGTAAATCACAGAATGCCCGATGAATGGAACTCTGTGTGTGTGTGTGTGTGTGTGTGTGTCACTGCCACCGCAGGTAAGGGACCAAAGTCATCCCACTGGAAACCCCTGTGTGACAGTGGGAAGTCCGAGTACCAGGAGATGATCGGTGGTGGCCCCGGTTTCTGGCAGGTGTTGGCTCAGTGCCTGGCATGCGTTAAGAAATTCCTCTGAGGGTTTACACCTGAAGGAAACAGAGAGATTATATCGTTGAGTATGCTGACAGAAAGACATTCACTCTCCGCCTTCAACAGCCGAAACGCTCAAGCTGGGCAACCTCTCCACAATGAGGGGCATTCCTAAGAAACATGGCCGCTCATAGCTCTACGTGGCTCGGCCTCTGAGCACTTCTGAAGGTCAGGTGCTGTCTTTTCATGCTGCTCTTGGCAGGGGCTGCAGCAGATAAGGAAGGCATGGGGTAAAGGCCCAGTGCCAGTTATGGCCATGCCAGGAAGGAAAGAGATCGCTTCCTGCCCGGGTGTCCAGACAAACCCAAAGAACCCAATCCCCGCCAGCAGTTTCTTCGAGTTGTCCCCCATGAAGGACAGGACTAACACGGATAGCGTTGGTAAGATGAGAAGCTCTGAGGCTGGGGTACCACAGTGACAGGCACTTGTCTCATGACTGTGAGGACTTCTTCTCATGAAGATTTAATAGCACGTTCTGCTTGGGCTGTTGCAACGGAGCAGCCCTGTAGGCCTGCTTATGGCCATCTCTGTTCTTCCATCTCCCAAAGCCACACTGAAGATGGTGGAGTGATGCTAATGGTTCTAGCTGGCCCATTTCTGTGTATTGAGGGCCTACTCTGGGCTGGGCGTTTCCCAGCATCTCTCCTTACAGGCCTCAGATCAGACCTATAGGGCTGCTTCCAGGACACTGAGGTGACCCTGATGGTCAAAGTGTGGAACTGTTGTCACCAGTTGCATGAAGTCCCAGCACTTGGGCAATGGCAGAAGAGAATGTGTAAGAACCGGAAATTAGACATCAAAATACCAAGTAATTCAATTAAAAAATGGGGTCCAGATCTAAACAGAGAGTTCTCAACAGAAGAATCTCAAATGGCTGAAAGACACTTAAGGAAATGTTCAACATCCTTAGTCATCAGGGAAATGCAAATCAAAACAACACTGAGATTCCATCTTACACCTGTAAGAATGGCTAAGGTCAAAGACACCAATGATAACTTATGCTGGAGAGATGTGAAGCAAGGGGAACACTCCTCCATTGCTGGTGGGAATGCAAACTTGTACAACCACTCTGAAAATCAGTATAGCAGTTCCTCAGAGAAGTGGGAATCAACCTACCTCAAGACCCAGCAATACCACTCTTGGGCATATACCCAAAGGATCTTCAATCATGCTACAAGAACATGTGCTCAGCTATGTTCATAGAAGCCTTACGTGTAATAGCCAGAACGTGGAAACAATCTAGATGCCCCTCAATCGAAGAATAAATAAAGAAAATGTGGCACATTTACATAAGGGAGTACTACTCAGGGGTAAAAAACAATGACATTTTGAAATTTGCATACACATGGATGGAACTACATCCTGAGTGAAGTAACCCAGACCCAGAAAGATGAGCATGGTATGTACTCACTCTTAAGTGGATACTAGTTGTAAAGCAAAGGATAACAAGTCTATAGTCCATGACCCCAGTAACAAGTAACAAGGAGAACCCACAGAAACAAATAGCTCTCCCTGGGAAGGGAAAAGAGACAAGATCTCCTGAGAAAATTGGGAGCATGGGGGTGGGGGAAGAAGGGAGGATAAAAGGGGAAGAGGAGGGAGAAGGAGACGGGGAAGGAGAACTTGAGGGAACAGGATAGCCAAGATGGGGGAAGGACAGAGACAGAGAGCAAGGAAAGAGATATCTTGATTGAGGAAGCCATCATGGGGCTAGGAAGAAACCTGTCACTAGAGAAATTCCCAGGAATCCACAAGGATGACCCCAGCTAAGACCATAAGCAATAGAAGAGAGGGTGCCTGATCTTGATTTGCCCTGTAGTCAGACTGGTGAATGTCTTAAATATCATCATAGAAGCTTCATCCAGCAACTGATGGAAACAGAGGCAGAGACCCACAGCAGAGCACTGGGCTGAGCTCCCTAAGTCCTGTTGAAGAGTGGGAGGAATGAGAATATGAGCAAAGAGGTCAAGACCATGATGGGGACAACCACTGAAACAGTTTACCTGAGTTAATCAGAGCCCAACAACTCCGGCCTGACAGGGAAGGAACCAGCCAGCACAGGACCACACTAGGCCATCTGAGTGTGGGTGACAGTCGTGTGGCTGGGGCAGACTGTGGGGCCACTGGCAATGGGACCAGGATTTATTCCTTCTGCTTGTACTGGCTTTTTGGATCCCATTCTCTTTGGAGGGATACTTTGCTCAGCCTTGATATAGTAAAGAGGGTCTTGGTCCTTCCTCAAAGCAATGCGCTAGACTTTGTTGACTCCCCATGGAAAGCCTAACCCTCTCTGAGGAGTGGATGGGGGATAGGGGAGGAAGATGGATGGAATAGGAGGACCGGAGGGGGTAGGAACTGGGATTGGCACATAAAATGAGAAAAGATAGTTGTTGTTGTTGTTGTTGTTGTTTTTTTAAAGCAAAAAATAAAAAAAAAAGAATCAGAAGGCCTGGGCCCAAATCCTTGCCCTACTCAGGGATCCCAGGGCCACTGTTTCCATCTCTGTGAAGCAGGATTATGGGAAGTGCTACCTCTGGGACTGCTGAGATGAGTCCCGAAATACATGTGAAGTCTGCCCTGTTTACAGCGCCAACACATGCTGGTTATCTAGAACTTGGGCCGTTTGAGTTGTTTCTCATGGGGGCAGAGGTCACATTTGTTTGGTTCACTCAGCATAGGGGTCGACACAAAGCAGACCCTCGAGAAACATCGCTCAGGGGATGGGTGAAACTGCACACAAGCACAATGGGACTGGGTGAAGGAGAAATGTGCCCTTGCCCCTCTTTAGAGTAGCACGTGTCCCAATGCTACCTATGTGACTCACCTCTCAGGCCTCAGGTGAGAGATCTCCTCCCCAGACCCACTTGTCTGGCCTGAGTTACCGGCACCTTCCGTGACACCTTGCCCAGTCTCACGGACGGGATGTGTGTCTCTGTCCTGTCTGGGCTCTGAGCAATCACGGTTCTTCTCAATCTCACCGTCAGACGCGTCCTCAGGGGAGGTGTCCTCCCCACTGGTCTCCTCGCTGGAAGTGGTCTCATAGCTAGAAAAAGGCAGAAGGTCATTTGATCGATCCTTCTTGACCAGGGCCAGTGGTGTATGTCAACACCAGTACCTGCTACTGGAACCCTAATGTCCAAGCCGGAGAGGGGCCCAGGTCTAGGTTAACTCCTTACATCTACCTGAGATTCCGGAACTACCTCATTTCTCTGCATGGCCAGGAATCCTCCTGTAGCTTCCCTGCTCCAGCCTGGATTACATCTGACAGTGGTGAGCCCCTCAATACCCGCTCCACAAGGTTCTAATGTGATAATAGCCACAAATAAAAGGGCAGTGAAGGGAAGAAGACCGACTTCATGTTGAATACAGGTTCTAGCTGGGCATAGTGGTTTGTACCTGCAATTTCGGTACTCAGGGGACAGAGGTAGGAGAACCAAGTACTTGGCTATCCTGGGCTACATAGTAAGACTCTGTCTCAAAAATAAAGTGTGTGTGTGTGTGTGTGTGTGTGTAAGAGAGCGAGAGAGAGAGAGAGAGAGAGAGAGAGAGAGAGAGAGAGAGAGAGATGGTTTCCTAACCTTGGCTACACACTAGAATCTTCAGAGTGTTTAGCATTCTCAGTATGTGGACTGTACCCCACGCTAACTACACCAGTTTCCATGACTGCAATCAAGAATTTCCAAAGCTTGGTGTCTCTGGTGTGCGGCCATGCTGAAAACCATGGTTCTAGAGATTCAAATACTGACCAGTGACCAGGAGAAGACTCCATGGGCAGGGCAAGCAAAGAGGAAAAGAACATGGCCATGCCATCAAGGCCCTTCCGGGTCTGGGCTAGAATTTCTTCAGGTTTCTATAGCAATCGGTACTTCCTTGTCAGAATAGCCAATCAACAGTTCCCTTTCCTTATTTTTTTTAAATTATATTACATCTACTTATTCATTAGTATCCCCCCCCCCCTCTCTCTCTCTCTCTCACACACACACACAGTGTGTGCATGGAGGTCAGAGGACAGTCTGAGGGAGTCAGTTCTCTCCTTCTGCCTTGTGGGTCCTGGGGATTGAACTCAGGTCCTCAGCCTTGGTGGCAAGCACTTTAGCCAGCTGAGCTCTCACTGGGCTCTCTTTGTTTCTTGACTTACCTGTGAGTCAAAGGCAACAACCAGGATGTACTTGCCTTTTTTTTTTTTTAAAAAACCCACCTAGCATACAGCTGTCTTTTAATGAACAGTGAAATGACCAATTTAGGATCAGTGAGGTACAAGTTAAGAGCATACCATTCACCCACAAATCCCCATACACCCCAGATTATATTGCTTAGTGACGTCACAGCTTGTGCAGTGTTCTGATGCCCACAATGATGAAACCCCAAGGATGCCTTTCCCAGAATGCATTCTTATTGATGGATGATACTAACAGCCAGTCTCCCAGTCTAGAGAAGGCGTGGCTCATATCCTGGTAGCAATGATTAGTTGTTTTTGTTGTATTTGCAGAAGAAAAACACAAGTGGACTGGGCTTGGGGGTGTAGTGGTAGATAGAGTACCTGCTATTGTGTGCAAGACCTGGGTTCGAGTCTCAGCACCAGAAGGAAACAGAGATCAAACTTGAAGTTCAACAAACTGTAGAGCTTGTGCTACTGTTGTGTTCAAGTCAGAGGCCTTCCTCAAAGGGCCCAGAGACCCCGAAACTCCCATAAGCCACCTAAAGGCAGATCCTGAGGAGACCAGGACAAGCCATTAAAAGCAGAGGTTCCAAGAGACCAGTGCAGCTGGCAAGGAGTCAGACACTTGCAAACCCGCCAGGCCACGGAGAGTGAATCCCTACAGAAGAACGAGACCCCCAGGACAAGGGTGCTAAGGACAACAGTGGATTAGGTAGCAGGAAAGGCGGTCTGTGCTTCACAGGCGATGCTTACCCACCGTTAACCCCAACAAACTGAAGGTTCTTTTTGGTCCCATTACCTCCTGCACGGAAGCCATAGTCTTTCTTTTTCATTATGGATTTAAGGCTGGTCGACGGAGAGATCTCTAGGCAGACACAATATCACAGGTTAGAATGACCTTGGGGCAGTCAGACCAGGATTCTTGCTTTAAGAGGATATGGGTATATGAAGAAGGAGAAAGGAATAGGGGTAGATAATGTAGACTGGGCGTTTTCAGACTGTTAGTGGGAGGCCCTTGTGTTCAATGTTTGTAGAACTGTCCCTAGAAACGATGTCACTCTTTGTGTGTGGATGACAGAGTAGCTATTGGAACACGTCTCAGAACCATGTGTGTAGTGTCAGCATTATCTCAGGGCTGGGAAGTAGCTGAAAAGCGAGACAGTGGCGGATTGGTGACCTGTGTTGTGCAAGGCGCTCGATGGTTCAGCTTCGTGCAACAGTGAAGGGTGTGTGTGCTGTCTCAATCATTCCTGCTCAGCTAAGGGGTGACTTCTATACATGAGCATCCCTTCCTCTCCTTCCATTCCCCCCTTGTCCTCCCTCCTTCCAGCCATTCCTCCCCCCCCTTCCTTATCTTTCCACACCCCAAATATCAGATGAACTATTTCAGGTCTCATTCTAATGTCCCTTCAAATTCAAGCTAGAGAAAACCTTTGCCATGAAAGGCCAGAAAGGAAGGTGGGAATTGCCGGAGTCCAGGAAGCAAGAAGGAAGACCCAGGAGGAGTGAACAGGCAGTACCATTCTTGAGCTTTGACACGGACTATACATAAAGCATCACAGACAAGCACTCTCTGGGAAGGCTTGCTGCTTCAGGTTTGGCAATGGCTTTCCCTCCACGCTGGGTACCTCTGTGGTCTGTGCTATCTACTTAGATTTATGTGGAAGCCCTGCAGCTAGACACAATCCGGTAACAAGGCCTCGACAGATCAGTTTTTATTTCCCTGAGTACCTGAGGGTGTTAAAATCTTTTCAAAAACATATTCATAATTAAAGCCCCTAGTCCCTACACGTAAAGGAGAAGCAGGGCCCAGGTATCGGTATTTACCCATTGATGGCTGAGTGGTGGAAGAGGGAGGGGCAGGAGGTTCCTTCTGCTCTGGGGCCTGGGCTGAGTAGGCAGAGAGCAATAGGTTGAGGGAACTGAGCAGCTGGCTCTGGATGCTGCTGAGCTTGGAGGCAGGCTGCTTGATGGCGCTGGCTAGCTCGGGGTACCCATGCTCCAGGCAGTTCCACTGCTCCTGCAGTAGCTCCTGGATCTTCTTAACATACTGCCCGATTGTGGCATCTTGTGGCGAACTCGCCGGCCTTCCTGGATGCTCGGCCCCTGGGAGTTCCGAGCTGGCCTCCTCCCTGATCACCGCTGCAGTCCCTCTGTGGCTGCTCCAGGAAGAGGCTCCTGTTGGCCTGCTCAAGTCCTCGGCCCCCACCTGTGGGCCTCTCTCCTCCTCAGAGACATCTTCTTCGATCCTGAGTTCCATGGAGAGGCAGCTACATAAGGACGAGGCAAGGACCTGCTCAGGTCCCCTTGGCATTGACACTTGGGGCAGCAGCACAGGCTCTTCAGGGCTCTGACGTCCTTGCTTGTGACTGTTTTGGACCCGTGGGAAGCCGTTCTTCTCTGCTCTAGATGCCCAGCATTCAGGATCTGGGGTTCTCAGCAGGTTGACACCAATGTTCTTGTCACATGATTCTTTGGGGATGAGTTCAAGGAGAGGGTCAGTGTTCACCATGGCGTCAGTCTGGTCCAGAGCATCGCTGACCTTCCCTTGACTAAACTTTTCTTCTAACTGGGCTACAGCACACTCCAACTCCTTAATCCTCTGTTCCCTAGCCTTGGTCTCCTCTTGCTGCTGCGTGAGGGCAGCTCTGACCTGGGCAAGCTCCTCTGTTTTTCCTGACAGCTTGTCCTCAAGGGCCGAGATCTGATTCTTCAGGCTGGAGGTGTTGCCAGAGTCTGTCTCTACCAGGCCCAGGCTTTCCTCTGTTGCCTGGATACCAATGTTCCTCACATCCACCTCGATGGGTGGAGGAGGTGGGATCTCACTGATGTTGAGCTCAATTTCCTCAAGGGTGAGCTCATTCTCAGGGATGGGGGACGGGAGAGGGGGTGGGCTGGGCGTGGACGAGCCAGGAGTTAACACCCCCTCTGCTTTACTGACTTGGTGCTGAATTTCTGCATCCCCGAGAACCATGGGTACATTCTGGACTGAGGAGGGAGGACCCGGCTGAGAGAGGTGACTTGAGGCCTTTATGCCACCTTCTTCAGGCTCAGCCCCCTCCCAGACCAACTCTGGAATGGCTGGTTCTAGCTCTCCTAACTCCCTGTCTGTTGACTGGGTTGTTGCTTCGAAACCTGTGAAGCCTTTTGTGGGGTCAAAGGTACCATCACAGACAGTGCCTTCCCCCTGGAGCTGAGGGAGGGCAAGAAGTGCGGAAGGACCTGAGGTCAGACCGGACTCATCAGGGGCTCGGTTCTGCAGTAGTGTAGCAGGCATGCTGGATGCCCTCAAAAGCTGGGGCCGTCCACTCCCACCATCTTCCAGAGGCCCAGTCTCCACCTGCCTGGTAGCCTCTGCCAAAAGGGTCTTCCTGTGATAGCTCAGCTCACTGCCATGCGCTGAGGCCCGGGGGACATCACCTAGTGGCAGTGACTGGGATTGCTCCTGGGTCCCCAGGGATATCTTTCTGGGCACCACAGGAGACCAGTTTTGCTGGGGAGAAGCGGAGTGGGTGCGAGGCCCACTATTGGGAAGGCTAAAGTTTCGAGGCAAAGTACTAAACTTAGCCTGCTTGGCTCTTCTGTGGATGGGAATCCTTTTGATGGTGTGTCCTTTCTCGATGTCATCCACATATTTGAGGAAGTCCAAGTCCAAATGAAAGCCATACGGGGTCTCCACAGAGTAAGGGTGGCTCTTTAGACGATCTTTCTCTTCATCCCCCTGAGAGGATCGGTCCTTGGCTGGGAGGTATGAGACATAAAGAAAGAGCACAAAGTTAACATGATGCTGAATGTCGTGACTTTACCATCACATTACCGGAACGAGCCTTTCCTCCAGTGCTCTAGCCGTCGAAGGATGCTGCAGAGCCTATGGGCTTGCTGCCTGTGCTGGGATATTGTCTTATCAAATCAATGTGTATTTAGCCAACGCCTGTGCTTTCTTAGTTTCAATATGCCACCTCAGTTGTTATCATGAATCGAGCTGCAGATCAGGAAAACAAAACTGTCTAACACTGTTGTTCTGGGTGGCATCGTGTAACTGCTGAGCCAGAGCCCAGCGATTTGTCAAAGGAGGGCACCAGCTAATACTGATGGACACGGAAGATTCTGCAGGAGGAGACAGACAGTTTTCTCAGCATTCAAAAAGACACTGGAATGCCTCAGATAGGTTCCAGCAAATCTTACAAAAGGCTAAACTATTGATAATTTATAACACCTATATTTCTTAAGCTCCTGGGGTGCCTAAATCCCTGGTTACCTAAAGACCAACAGGAACTGTAGTAGGTGATCATGGGTGCCAAGTTTTTCTTCCCCCCGAAAACTGAGTAGGAGGGAACAATAAGAGTTCCACTTCAAAAGTCCATGCTAATGAGGAAACGCCACCTGCCTCATGGACTGAGACACAGTTGTCAACAGAGGAAATCTCATAAAAGTCGAAAGGGACAGATATATTTTCATAGATATGTGGGTCCCATGGTCTCTTAGAGACACCTAAGCCAGGCTTCCTTAGGCCAGGGCACCACAATATCCCTCCTGACTCCCACAGGAGACACGAGGAACCTGTCAGTCCAATGACTACTTGAAGTCATTAGGACTTGCACAGATTATCACTGCCCCCCCCCATCCACCCTGGTTAACTAATCCTTTAGAGCTCTTCATAGGACACCCTTGTTACCTCTGGACATGGGGTGTGAACACATTGTGAGAAAATTGAGCTTAGAGGTCAAGACTACAAAGCTTAGCGGGGTATTGTGGTGCCCGTCTGTATTCTCAGCACTTAAGGCTAAGGCAGGAGTTTTAAGTTCCAGACTAGCCTAAACTATAGAGTGATACTTTGTTTCAAAAGGAAAAAAAAACCTCACTAGAGAAACAAAAGAGAATACCAGAGCCAAGTCTATAATCTACTCTGTGACCTTGGGAAACCTACTCAGCTTCCCCCTGTCTCATCCTCTAAAAGTGGGAATAATAATATAAGATTAATGTAAGATTATTGTGAGGCCTAGTTAATTAATAATGAATATGATACACTCAGTCCTGTGTCTGGTGCATAATAAACGTTCTCAGTATTATAGTTACTGTTTTTGTGGAAGCCCAAAACGTAAAGAACTGAGGTCCCCTGATGGAAGTCAATGTCTGTGACTCTCTACTGGGAACGAAGGAGGGCCTGCACACATTCACTGGGATTAGTGCAAAAATACATAAAACATCAGCAATTTGATCCATATAACTCAGCTACTATTTACAAAGTACACATGCGTCTGTTGCTGAATTATACATTCTAGAGGCACAAAGAGAAGTCAGTAACAGCCATTTCTCTCAAAGGCTTTATGATCGAATACGGCAGCAGCAAACTGCAATGTGCTGAGTAATTGGACACAGTTTACAGTAGTCTTCCTTGCTGACTAACTTTTCCCCTTTCTCTGGAAGTATTTTCTTGGATATGGAGGAACATTTTTGCCTTGCTAATGGAGGGAGACTTCACAAGAGTGACACAGGATGGGGTATTATGTGAGCAAATACGAATCTGCCAGAACAAGAAAGCAAACAACTTTGTAAGATGTTAATATCCTGGATCAGGGGTTAAGAGCACTGACTACTCTTCCAGAGGACCCGGGTTCAATTCCCAGAACCCACATGGAAGCTCACAACTGTTTGTAATTACAGTTCCAGGGGACCAGACACCCATGGCAAAACACCTATACACATAAAAATTTTAAAAAAAGAGAAATTAATCTCCAAGATGGCTCCATCAGTTCTTAGCCCCTTTAAACAAGCAAGCTAATCCTATTAAGAAAGGGGGAATCTATTTCCTCACAACTTTGAATCTCTGCTGTCATGCAATGCTTTGACCAAAAGAACATGGCAGGGATGATGCTAACAGAACTCTAAAGTTAGTCTATAAAGAGACTGGCAGTTCCCACCAGGGGCCTCTCAGATTGCACGTATGTTGGGAAGTCAGCTACCATGTAAGAACTCTACCATGTAAGAGGCGGTCATGATGTGAGGATGTCTAAGCAGCTTCTCATAGAAGCCATCTGGAGAAGAAGGGATGGACATAGGCAGAGGGAGAGAGAGAGAGAGAGAGAGAATGACTGCCCTAGCCAAAGGCCAGGCGTAAGTAGAAAGGTCACCGAGGAGCGTCAGACTTCGACTACAGGAAGGACCCCAAGCGAGGAGCTCTCAGCTAAACCTGGACCAGTAATTAGTTACTGTAGCAAGCCAGTAAATGTCAGAGGAGTCCACTCTGCAGAAACAGGCAGCCATTCTCTAGGTGGAAGTCAGGGAAACAGCAAAGACACAGAGCTGTGAGCGCACACAGCACACCCGGGGTGGGTAAAGTTTCTATGGCCACAACTTAAAGTGTGGGTGGTGAAGAGTAAGGAGAGGAAGACAAAATGGGGAAAGCGAAGAAAAGCTGAATCATGAAGCAACTCGGAGCCATGCCAACCACGTGACTTATTGCCCAGGTCACAGAGTTCACTAACGATCTTTAAATGAGTAAGTTGGTGAAATTTTAAGAAGAGGTGTTTGGGGTTTTGTTTGTTGTGGGGGTTGGTTTGGTTTAGTTTGGTCTTGAGATAGGGTCTCACCATGTAACCCAGGCTGGCTCTGAACTGTCAATCTTTCTGCTTCACTCAGCTTCTGGAGAACTGGGTTTATAAATGTGTAACATCCTGCCCAGTTCGAAATGAACATTCTTGTGAAGAACTAAAAGATAAATCAGAGGCCTGGGGCCAGTAGAGAGATTGTTGATATAATCTAGAGAAACTGAAAGTAATTTGGAGGGAAAGAGGCAGGCTCTAAGAGGACACTAATGATGGGATTGCTGGGGAAGACAGCCTGGGGCTGTGTGCCTGGTGGCTCCTCCTAGCTGTGCGACAGACCTCCCCAGTGGCTCTCTGCTTAGATGTCTCTAGAGAATGGGATGAAGTTGACCTGACACACGAAGCCTGTGCACCGCTATTGCTAAATAGATCCACAGGTCTGCGGGTGATCGTTACAACCACAGCAGAGACCACGGTCCCTGTTGGGCTTTAGAGTTCAGTAGACAGTGAGGCAGTGTGTCTCTGGCACCCAAATATCTCCACATAACTGCATAACTTCCCATCTACCCACACAACTTTTTCTCCCAACGTGCCCACTTCCCAAGGAGACACAATTACAGTAGTGTGACCATTTTTCTATTATTGCTTCTGTTAGTTTCCTAAGATGTACTCCGAAGCCTCCTGGCCCACTCAGGAGAACCCTGGATTAGGAGAACAAACCAAGTCAGAGAGGAGATGGCTGTCCAATGTGTGGAGATTCATGACCCAGAGCAGAGTCTGCTCCTAAAGGAGAGGCTGCCCTGTTTATCACATCTGTCTCTTGTCTCTATGCAGTAGAAATCTCTGATTTTCCCAGGGGCTTCTGGGAGCAGATCTGGAGCATAAATACATGACATCAAGTAGGAAAAAGAGTGTTAAAAGGCAAAATCTTTCAGCTGAGAGCCAAGTCTGAGCTTGAGAAAATACCAAAGGTAAGAGGTTTGCAAAGTCAAGGTAGTTCAGGACTGGTCGCCCAGACCTTTAGTGCCAGCACTCAGGAGGCAGAGGTAGGAGGCAGGCAGATCTCTGCGAGTTCAAGGTCAGTCTGGTCTATATAGCAAGATTCTGGCCAGCCAGGGATACACAATGAGACCCTGCCTAAAATAAAAGAGGTCAAGATCCAGAGGATGTACCCAAAGGAAGGGGCCCCTTTCTTGAATTACTGGGGGTGTCATTGAATCACTAGAGAGAGTGACATTGAGGAGGCAGAGCAGGGACCACTTGCAGGGATGCACTGGGAGGGTGGCTATCTGTGGGAAGTGGCAGCCTCCTGGAACATAGGGCAATGTGTTTGGATAGAAGCAAGAGGCAGGGCTGCAGCTGACTTCCAGGTCTAGGTCCTACCACTAGTAAGGGCCACCAGTAAGGGCCATGTGACTGAAAGGTGGTGGGCTCTCCCATTTCCCGATACTGGAAAAAGGATCTATCTCATCAGAGTTGGGAGCCTGGGCCCTAGGGCCTGCCGCATGGTTCCTGGGAGGGACCATTCACTGTGTGAGATAGCTATTACTCAATGATCTTATGCGCAGCATCTTGTTTCCTTCTGAACGTGAGAGGCAAAATTATATATTAAGTTTTAATTACTATGCCTCAGAGATCCATGAAACAAAAAAACGCCTCTGATCTGCAAGCCCCTTGCCCAAGGACAAATAGTTCCTGAAATGCTGGAGGCTGTTGTTAATGGGAGTTAGCAAGCCAGATGGTTTAACTCCCCTGAACAGGTTTGTCTGACTCATCCGCACCAGCTGTGTTGGATCACTTGTGGGTGGGAGGTCCATAGGCAGGAGACACATCAGGATGTCCGCGTGCCCCTGATTGGACCTGATGGGAAATGCAATGAATTGTGGGCTTTTCTTCTTTAAGCCACTGCAACCAGCGACTCAGGGCCATTTCCCACGAACCTGGTTACGGACCTGGTCAGAGCCCATTTACCTGGCCAGTATTTAATTAAAGCTTGCTTCAAATTTGGCTTTTAACTGTGGTTCTGCATCTTATTCTCCATCAGTGGGATTAAGATGTACCAAGCCTGGGAGACAGTTTATTAATACCTATTTATAGATGAGAGATGACAGATAGTTTGGGGGAAAAATGCCCAATATTAAACCACCTCTGAGTAACTCTTCTAGTCCCAGGACCATGTATCATCCTGTAGCTTTGGCTGAGGATCAGGGGCCATCAGAAACATGAACAGATTTTTCTGCCCTTCCTGTGCTTGACTCCTCTGCCTCCATGTGGGAATTATGCCCTGCTACCCTCCTGGATGACAAGTGACATGTGGTTAAGTCATTACTGATGGCCCAGGAGTTAAATGACCAGATGCACAAGCAAGGCCATTTTAAACCATCCAGCACCCACCTAGACATCTAGGAGAGCACGTGAATGGGCCCAGGAGACATCAGCCACACCAACCGAAACCCAACAACTTACACAATATTAAGAAATAATTTGAGAAATAATAAATATTGTTTAAGTCATAAACCCTCATATTCTCTCATATGTTAAAAAAAAAGGTGATGAGGGAGGAGACCTATTGCATTCTTGGTAGGTGGATGACTGGAAAACTTTGAAATTATATGTTAAATTTTTTTTTACTTCACAAGACTACACTCTTACCAGGTGGTGGTGCATGTCTTTAATCCCAGTCCTGGGGAGGCAGAGGCAGGCAGATCTCTGTGAGTTCTAGGCTAGCCTGGTCTATAGAGCGAGTTTAGGACAGCCAGAGCTGTTACACAGAGAAACCCTGTCTTGAAAAACCCAAAATAAGAGACTGCACTCTTATTCTTTACTGCCCACCAGGGTTCACTGCGGAAGTAGGTGTTCTGGGCCCCTGCGCTGTGCGCTTGGAGAGTTGTAAGGTTCCCACAGACCTCTCCAGAGCATTCCAGAAACTGGCGGGGGATGAACCCAAACCAACTAACCCTTTTTACAGGGAAGAGAACACAGCCTGCCTACCATCTGCCTTCTCCATCATAGGAATCCAACGCTCAGTCTCTCAGGCGCCTCTCATCCGCTGACTCTGCACGATCTGTGGGGAGCTCTGAAAGAAAAGAAAAGGAAGCGCTAGTAAGTTAAAGCGGAGGAAAAGTCAAAGCAAGCGACACTCAGTTCAGCCTTTCTATGGGCGATGCCCGCAAACTAGTTTTCCAAAGCGGGAGGGGAAAAGTGTGCCATGTTCCCAAGCCTGATTTTGGGTACGACTTCCCAGAATGCTGGGGGTAGCTGACACTCAAGGAGGCACCCAGCCCAACCCCTCATTTGGCAAATGGGGGAACTGAGGCTAGGTGAACTGCTCCAAGGTCTCTCAGCAGACTGTCCACGGAGCTAGAAGTCCAGGGTGTCTGGCAACTAGTATGGGGCTCTTTCTGGACCTGGTAAAAGAACAGAATCCATCTTGTGGAAACTCTGGAATGGAGCACCTATAGATAATTTAAGGCATCCTAACCAAATCAAGACAAAGATGCGGTAATGTCAAGACGGACAAGAAGCTGATACTTCAGGTGCTTTATGACCGTGGGCAGGATGAGGAGAAGCTCAACCCATCTGGCCAGAAGACATCCAGAACTTCCCAAGCAGAATGCTGTCCTTGCTCTGAATTAGGCAACCTCAAGATTAGGTTTAAGATTAAGATTAGTCAATCCTCAGAGTTTTAATCCATTCCCAGAACCCTCTCTAGCTCCTCTCTCACTACAATAAATCACCCAGAAACTGGCTTTTTATGATTATCAGCCAATTTACATTAGAATCATAAAGTATCTCCATCAGCAAAAGCAGTGTTGTTTGAGGAAACTTAGTGTCCCTGGCAATAGTCAGAACAGAGACCAGTGGGCTAGTGAAGAGGGGAACTCTAGGCATGAGGAGTGATCCTCCGGGACACACACATGTCAGAGGGTGGGAAAGTGAAAACCAGGGGCTTTCTTTCCTGCCGCGTGACTCAGGATTGTCCAGCACTAACTGTGACGTAAACTCTGCGAGAGCTGCCTGTGTCTCCCAAGCCTAGTCCCCGCTTTCTTCCTGGGATCCTTCACGCACTTGCCACTGGTTGAGCCTCAAAAGGCAGACATGTTTTGGGGAAGCAGAGACACTCCGGCAAATGCCGATGCTGACAACCGAGCACTTGACCAGCAAGCACTTGGTTCTAGAAGGGAGTAGCGCTGGAGCAGACAAGCCAGGGATGACCAAGGTGGCAGTGGTGGTGGGTCTCAGAGCTAAGAGCGGCCTTGAAGGAGAACAATGGAAAAGCTTGGAAGGTTCTAACCTGGGGTTGGGGGAGGGCTGGCCCTGTGGTGAAGAGGACGCTCTTAGGCAAAGACTCTGCTACCTTTCCCATGACCCTACGGGGGTGAAACAGCAAGCAGGGGAGGGTTGGTAGTGCAAAGTGATTTTCGGTCCTCTATCCCCTTAATCTTTCTTTATTCTGCTTCCTGTCCCCCCAATCCTGAGCCATTACCAAGCCACAGGTGGAGCTGGAAGCACTTAACATACTTGGATTATCTCATACAGTCCGCGCCTTAACCCAGCAGGGCTAATATTCTCATTGTTCAGATAGGGGAAACTGAGGCTAAAAGTGAAGGCCCACAACCAGCAGGTGACGACACAGTGTGACAACCAGAAGGTGATGATGCAGTGACAACCAGCAGGTGATGATGCAGTGACAACCAGCAGGTGACACAGTGTGACAACCAGCAGGTGATGCAGTGTGACAGAGGCTCCAGCCTAGCCAGCTCTGTGCTAGAGCAACAGTGGCTGTAAACACCTGTCCATCCTGTGGGTCAGCCCCGTTCGCCGTTGTTGTGACTGTTCCTTGTTTCCTTTGGCTAGACTTCTGAACGCGGGTCATCAAACATAGGATCAGATGACGTCAGGGGCTTATTGGACACACATTAGGCCCGATTTCAGGATGAAAAACTCTACAGAGGCCTCTAAGGTTTCCCTCAACTTGCCTTTTACTAAAACTAATCACATCGAGGCTACAGATACTAAATGGAGTTGAAAGCCGAAGGGCCCCACAACTTTTCACTCTAAAGGACTCAACACACAGAAAGGAAATGAAGGAATTCGCCCTTTCCTTCCCCACTTCCCCACCCGAGCCGGGTCCACTTTCCTCCGAGATTCTTACAGTACACGTGGCAGAGTTCAGCTCAGGAATGATTCCCTGGAGTAGGGCGTGTGTTTGACGGTTAGGTAAGTGGAAAAGGATAACAACCACACTATCACAAACGCTACTCCGTTCAAACACAACGCAAGTATGACGATAGCCTTGCCGGGTGTAGCTCCCTTTTTAAATCCCACAGTGTCTGGCGCATATAAACTTCGATACACAGCATTTTCAAACCAGCCTGCTAGGCTGCATCCCCAGACTGAAGATCTTTTGCCATCTGCTGCTGTCGTCTCTGGTTTGTCCCAGTCTCCAGGATCCCCCATTAGGACCCAGCCTTCCTCGCTAGCTCATTACATTCTCAACCTTTTGAGAATACGTAGCTTTACCTCTCTCTGCCTTTTTCCTCCTTATCAGCAAGTTTCTGAAGGTCAGAATTCTCCCAAGCTGCATCCTGTATCCGACTCTCCACTTTTAAAATGTGTTGGACATACTGTGCATGGTTGTTGAACGAGTAAAAGAGGGAGCAAGCTTATCGGCCTTCAGACGGAACCCACGGAGAGAAATGAACAGGTGCCAAGCACTAGGTGTCACTTCACGCCCTCCCCCAGTGCAAGCAAGCCTGGGAGCTGGCTCTAAATTATTGATGAGAACACTGAGGCAGCCAGAGGCTATGTGGCCAACCTAAAGTTCCCCAGTCAATTAGGGGCAGGATGGCAAGTGTCCTTCAAAACTTAAGGGACAGTGAGGAAGAAGGACAGAGACAGTCGGTGTCAGTAGTGATGGGCCCTGTGCAGCCAGACCCTATTAGAAACGGTTTTCTTGGATCAGCCCAACTCCTGAACGGCTTCACCCACTCCATCCCCCATCCACATTTATTCCTTTTATGATGCCATTTTCAAACCTCATTTAACCTCAAGTCGAAATATAAAGAAAGCTTCCCTTCCTTAGTCCTGAAACTGAGACCCGTGTCTGCATTTTTTTCCCTTCAAACCCCTCTTTATTCTGCAATAATAAAAATGCCACTTTTCATCACAGAACAGGCTGCATGCCAAAATAAATAGCACCTTGGATTCCCTTGAAAAGAGAGCTTGGCTCAATGCACAGCCTCACTGCCACAGAACTTGGACAATTCAACCTTACAAAGTCAAATATTTAGCATGGTAGCACACCAAATAGCAGCCCCACTGGTCCCTTCGTGGTCACCTGGCAGAGACAAAGCCCTCTTTCCAAAAGAGAAAAGAATGTCTCTCATACCTGGGGGTGACCCTGCCCTGGTCATGTGATGAGACAAGGGCTTTCATTCCCCATCCTAGGACCCCAATTTTCCAAGTGGTACTGGAAGCATCTGGTGGCTCGGCTCATGTGTGTGTATGTGTGTGTGTGTGTGTGTGTGTGTGTGTGTGTGTGTTGGGGGCTGAAGCTGAGGTACCAAAGAAGTGAGCCACACTCCTAAAAGATTCTACCTGCTGAGTTCTTAGCCCAGCCTCCCTTCCCACCAGCCAGGAAATGGGATGGGGGAGGACTTGGGCTCAGCAAGGCACACACGAACACAATCGCATTGATTCTGTCTCTATATTTTTCTTCAAATGTTTCTCTTATTTTGCTCACGCTTCAGTTGCTGCTCTGGGGCTTCTTGGAGAAGAGAGGCCAGTTGGGAATCAAGCTGTGTACACACCACCCTCCCCAAGCACCCCTCCATTCTGCAGTGCCCTAGAAGCAAGGCCTGGGCTCCGCCAGGCCTGCTTCAAGTTACAGGAATGGAGCTGACTTCAGCACAGCCGTCTGCTTCCCAGCTGTTTGTTAAAGGACTCGGTCAGGTGACCCGTGACCTTGCTGGAAAAGCAAACTTCCTTTTTGCTCCCTGGAATAAGCAAGCTGGGTCAGAAACAAATTTACTGCTTGATAAATTAATACTGGATCAGACAGGAAAAGGGAGAATGCTCAGATCTCTCAGATACAAACCTTGTTTAACAGGGACATACCTAAAGACACCCCCAACACACACACACACACACACAAAATCTTCTTTTTCCTTGATGTCTCCAAATCTGGGAACTCAGGAGAAGGAGCTCCCTCCTTCATCCTATAGTTCATCAATCTGTAATAGTGTGTAATAGTGGTGTAGCCCCCTAAGGACTGGAAACCTGCCAGACTTCATGGCTGCCGCCCTGGTACTGCCTTAGAAGCACCCTTCCCCTCCCCCACTCCCAGGGTGCTGGAACCAGCAAGGCTCAGGTCATTAAGTGACTGAAAAGTCAGCTGGCAGGGAGGGGCAAGGATAGAATAATGCCCAGTGAATTCCCAGGGCCAGACTAGCATTTCCCATGTCCTGCTGACCCGCCAGTCTGATGCCCTGGAACCCCAAGGTGCACACCATTTGGCAAGGAAAAAAGCAAGTACTAAGTGACTAGCAAACTCCTTTGCCGTGGTTCCTGCCTCCCCCTCCTCCCGCTTCCCCGTCCCACCAACACACCCTGCCTGTAGAATTTCTACCTGCTGGAAGGCCCAGCAATTCGGGAGGGCAGAGTGCAAGAGCCAGGCAGAGGCAGCTGCCTGGGGAGGGAAGTCACAGAGCAGTCACAGCAGATAAGACCCAGGGTCCAACCTGGAGCTGCTACAGCTCCCTGAGGAGAGGTATGTGTGAGGTGGGGCCCAGGCTCTCCAAACCTGACCCTGCTCCTGTTCCTACTGGAAACAGACATGGGTGACCTGGTCCAACAGAGGCCCCGAGAGAGTCACACTTTTTTTATACAGGCCGAGCAACAGTATTCGAGAGACAGGAAACCCTTGGTGCCACCAGGGCTCTAACTGGCCCAGTAAGACATGTCACAGCAACTCTCTTTCATAAACAGTAACTTCTGGGGTACTTTCCAGCTCAGCCCAGACTCACATCAACCTTGTGCTGAACTTGATGCTGGCACTGGCACCTTACCCCACACCAGTGCTTAGAGCAGCCAGGCCAGGGTCTAGTGTTCCTAGTATACAAGTAAAGAAAAGTAATGGAATTGGGTTCTTCTCAGTCTTTTTCTTGGAAGAGTGTTCCAAGCATCTTGCTTTATCTAGAGATGAAGAGACTTTCTGAAGGGCACAGGGTGATGCGCATGGCTGTAGACAAGGCTACAGAGTTGGCATGTATGCTTTTCAACTGTTAGAAGTGTTTGGTCATCCAAGCACCAGACAGTCAGCTAGGAAAGGACCTACAATGTAGCCTGAATGCTAAGGTTATATGTGAAATGCGCCAAGGAGCAAATTTGCTCTGGGATACATTTGAAAGTCCTACTACACATTGTTGCAGAATATTAGTTTAAGATGTGTTGCATTCATTTATATTGTGGAGTATTTGTTTAATGATGCAAAGATGGGTTGCATTCTTTTGTGTTACATTTACTTAACTCTGTAAAGCTGTGCTACTTTGCCTGCCTAAAACACCTGATTGGCCTAGTAAACAGCCGAACAGGGAATAGCTAGGCAGGAGAGAGAAATAAATGGGGCAGGCAGGCAGGCAGAGAGAAAAAAATAGGAGGAGAAATATAGAAAAGGGGGAAGGAGCAAGAAAAGGAGAAGGAGAGGAGGAAGCCTGGGGGCCAGTCACCTAGTCACACAGCCAGCCACAGAGTAAGAAGGAAAAAAACATATATAGAAAAAAGAAAGGTAAAAAACCCAGAAGAAAATGTAGTTAAATGTAATTTAAGTTAGAAAAGCTGGCTAGAAACAAGGCAAGCTAAGGCAGGATATTCATAAGTAAAAATAAGTCTCTGTGTATTTATTTGGGAGCTGGGTGGCAGGCTCCCAAAGATAAAACAAAACAAAACAAACAACAACAACAACAACAACAAAAAACAAACAAACAAACAAAAAAAAACTCAACTCCAGTCCACTCCAGTCCATTATCTCTGACTAGAAACACAAAACACGTCTGTGGAAAGGGGATAAGAAAAGTCCCTCCGTTTGTCCCATGCCTCTCCAGGTAGCCACCGGCCCTCTGCTCTGTGGATCTAAGACAGGCATCATCTTTTCCTTTCTCAGGACAAAGTCCTCCGTGTCCACCCTGGAGCCCTCTCCCTTGAGGCCGCACAGTCTCAAAGCCTGTAACATCTTGTTGGCCTGGCCAGGTCCTGCCTGTCCTCTGAGCCTCACACATCTTTCCCAGGTGCAACGGTCATCTTGCCACTGTCCCCTTGCCTGCCTGACTGCTGCCTCTGGAACTGTGGCCCTGACCCCCTACCACAGTCTCCAGAACACGTGAAATGATTTTATCCACGACCCCTATAGACAGACACTCCCTATGTGCCTCTCAACAGAGTGAGAGGACTGTGGGGGATCTCACAGGTAAGGGAGGGTAGGAAGGATGGGGAGCTCTATCAAGGGGACAGTGTTATAGTTAGATATTCTGTGGTAGTATAGCCTGATGGATGGGCCAATTTTCCCAAGTTGACCACTGCCTGATAAATATACCAATCGTGCTAGGGGCCTTATGATGGCTGAGTGGGTAAAGGTGCCTAGTCTGACACAGGCTAGGGAGCGGCATCTTCCAGTGTATCAGGTACGCATGGACCAAAACTGCCTCTCAGAGCAGGCTCGTCTTGGCCACAGTCTCCCATAGAATGAAACTAAATGGGAAGAGAGAGAAATCACCAGGGGAAGTCATGGGTAGAATAATCCAGGCAGGTGAGTCACTCAAAGGCCAAACTCCTTAAAGCAAAGGGAAGTGTCTGCAGTCAGAAAGGTGGCAAAAATCACGTGGATTAGGATGGGTGGGGCATAGACCTTCATCTACACCTGTCCTGCTTTCTAGAATGAACTCAACCTTTGACTGAAACACACTGTAAAAACCAAGGTGCAAATAGACAAGGAAAAGAGGCAGAACAGACAACTCACCAAAGAAAATATGCAAACGGCCAATATCTTAAAATACTTAATTTTATAAGTCAAACATGAAAAGGATACCATATTTTCTTTTCTCTTTCTGTACTACTGGGGATTGAATTTAGGGCCTCACGCATGCAAAGTAAATACCCTACCACTAAGCTAAGCCCCAGCCTCAGAATGATTGGCAAATCACTCTGGTTTATGCTCGGCATTGTCAGTCCAACCCAAATGCTATCTGCTGTTATTTTTGTAATAGAAGCACAAGGCTGAGGTTCTGAGACTGTTGGCCACAAATTTGAACCTGTTTTTCTAATGCTAATACACTGTTGTAGATTATGAAACACATGCTCTTACATATTATATTAAAACATAAACAACAAAAACGTTTCCAAGGGAAGGTCCTGAGTGTTAGTTCAGAACATGAAGAGGCTCCCTCCCACCTCAGCAGCTCACAGCAGAAACATGGCCTGATGGCCATGCTGAGACACAGTGGACTGTCTCCTAGCACCTGGCCTGTGTGCCTGGGGGCCCTGTTCCGTGGTTTGGGTGTTTAGGGAAATAAAAGCCAAAGGCAACAGAAGCGTTCTAAGTGTAAGCAGAGCAGAGCGCGGCATATAGTCTCTTCAGGAAATAGGTACACTAGCAATTACTGTAATACAAATTCAGTCGTGACTTCCATATTGCATTTAAAATCTAATCACATAGGCACCTGAACATGGGGTCGTGGCTGCTTTATTGTAATGACCGCGCATGGCTGCACAGGACGTCACTGACGTGTGCCTTGTTTTGCAAACCCTCTCCCTGCTGGGAGTGAGTCTGCCTCACATTTACCCTGTGCTTGCCCGTCAGGCAGCCGGCAGGTGGTCCTCGAGGAACGTGTCCAGGGAAGACCGCAGTTTCAGACGGCTGCAATACAATCGCATGGGCTTTGGAGAAACGTGTGTTGCAAGGGTGTGAGCCTCAGCCCTGCAGCCATTCTCCTGCCTCTGCCTCCTGAATGCTGGGATTACAGCATTACATGCACCGCCATGCTCAGTTTATACTATCCTAAGTATTAACTTCTTATTGGATATATTTGAAAACTATTTACTCTGTTCTGCTGGGATGCTTCAGTTTCATGCATGCTAGATATACACTCTACCGCCATCGTTAATTCCTTTCGGTGGACCAGAAGCTCCTTGACGGCAAGAATTAAGCCTTCTTCTGGCTCATGTGAGTCATCTGTGGTGTCCATGTTTTTCTTTTGTTTTGGACAGGCTCTCGTGCAGCCCAGGCTGACCTCAAATCTGCTGTGTAATTAGGATGACTTGTACATCCAATCTTCCTTCTAAGTGCTGGTATCATAGGCATGTATGATCACTCTTCACTTCGGGGGCTCTTAAAAAGAATCCTAAAAGCTGGGTGGTGGTGACGCACGCCTTTAATCCCAGCACTTGGGAGGCAGAGGCAGGTGGATCTCTGAGTTCGAGGCCAGCCTGGTCTACAAGAGCTAGTTCCAGGACAGCCAGAGATGCACAGAGAAACCCTGTACTGAACAATGAAAATTTAAAAATAAATAAACAAATAAATTTTCCTTTTTAAAAAAGGATCCTGGAAATATCTTATCTCCAAAAATCTATAATTCTCATTGCAAAGTCCCCGCTCTAGTGGAAGGGGGTAAGAGTTCCTAAAGAGCTGTATGTGAATCCCAAATTCTGATTCTTAAAGGTAAGTGACATAGCAATGTGATTTTATTGTTATAAAGCACTAGGAACAAAATACATTAATTAAATTAAATGTTGGCATTAACAAACAAAAACTGTCTGTAGCGCTAATCATCTACTCTGCAAGGAAGAATGGGCCCCACCACCACCAAACAATACTGCAAAGCTCCTGGGTATTCATGCAGGTCAAGGTCTGGAATTCCTCCCATTCTCAGAAAGGGCGTTTTGTTATTAGTGGAGAAGATATCTGTGCTTTCCCCAGCCAGCCTGAACTCTGTGAACAGCCTTCCCGTGCCTGGGACTCTCTCCTGAGAGTCCCAGGTCTAAGGTTGGAACTGGAACTCATAGCGCCAACCCACTTCACTTAGGACCCGGTCAACGAGTACCCAGGCCAGACTCCCAACAGACAGGCAGTGCCAGGAAGAAGAGAGGTCACTGGGTAGTGTCTGGGAGGCCAGTGGAGTAACACCCTGCTACTTGATTGACATCCTTTCATGCACTCCTCTTCTGCAAGCTTGCTAGAGTGGGTTAAAGGCTCGCAACTATAGCCTCTGCCTGCTCTAAGACCTGGATGCTAATTATCCTTATTCTTTTAGCTTCGATTACTCGTAAAATCATATTTGGAAATTTTTGTGGATTTGCTATCTTGAGAGTTTTTTTTTTTATCACCTCTTCATTTTCCTCTTCTCTTTTAATCCTTTATTGCCACTCCCTACGGGAACATCGGAATGAATACACTCGGTAGGACCACAAGAAATTTTGCTCTTCACGCTGTGCGCTGCCATCTAGATAGTTTGCAAGCCACAACTTGGAGTAAATGGTTTCCCAGGAAGTCAGCTCCACTCCTCGTTCCTGGGTCCTTCCGTGGAAGCATCTCCTGTGCAGAGACCGACGCCCTCTGTGTGGCGGGGGTAGGAGGCACCCCTGCACCTCTCGGGGCAGTTCCATTACCTAGCATTACTGTCCTTGGTCAGAACCCAACTGAAACCTTCTGAGGCACCAATGTGGATGCCTAGCATGAGCCCCAGGGACAGACTGTTCAGAGCTTTTCGTGGGCTGTGGTTTTTATCTTCTGGGTTGGGAGGAAGGTTTTTCTTGGATCAAATACACACAGCCTGCCCACTCAGGAATCCGTCTAAACAAAACTGAAGATGAAAAGTGATCCCCAGATATCTGGGTGTCACCAATATTGTCCTTTTCTCCTGAATTGCACAATACCCAATCTAGCCTCTTACTAGTTCAGTATGCAGAATAGACATCT
The DNA here is from genome assembly GCF_014885135.2 of Alexandromys fortis. Taxonomy (NCBI): domain Eukaryota; kingdom Metazoa; phylum Chordata; class Mammalia; order Rodentia; family Cricetidae; genus Alexandromys; species Alexandromys fortis. The sequence goes on along the minus strand of NW_026067908.1, from coordinate 13,174,479 downwards.
GTCGTGTGTGTCAAATAAGGATGATGGATACTTAATCTCAGCAACTTGCCAGCTGAGGCAAGGGTGGGTATCATCAGAGATGAACCAGCAAGATGAGGAACTAACTCTCTAGAAACTTCTATCAGTTTGAATGTTTCTTGGAAGTAGAAGGAACTCACTTGGTGTGCTATCTGGCATTACTCAGCAAACTTGGGTACTATTGTGATCTGGGTTTTGTTCTGTTATACTTAATGTAGGTGCTATAGTTCAATGTATTTCTCAAAGTTCACAAGTTGGAATTTAAACCATGGCAATGGTGTTGGCGGGTGGGACCTAACAAGAGGTAATGGGGTCACCAGGGGTGTGCCCCCGTGAGCAGATGAATGAGAGGCTTAGCCATTGAGCGAGTAGGCTCGCATAAAAAGCAAGTTTGGCCTTCGCTTGCTCAATTGTTTGTCCCCTTTCTTTCCCCTCTGCTTTCTTTAACCTAGTGAGCGGGTGGTACAACACAGTCCCTCTGCAGACACCATACTGTGCTGATATCTTGTTTGTACAAAGCTTGCCTGAAGATCAGAGGGCAGAGCTAGCCACTAGGTAACCATAGAGGTCTGGAGGTCTGTACAGACAGACAGGAAGTGATGTGGCTGGGCGGAGAGAGGAAGCGATAAGATGGGAGGAGACAGAAGATCAGTCTCTTTTCAGCTGGGAAGTTGAGTAGGTAAGGTGGCTGTGGTTTGTTCCTTTGTCTCTCTGATCCCTCAGCATTCCCCCTATATCTGACTCTGGGCTTTTACTATTAAGATCTATTAGAACGTGTGTTACATCACACCATGCTCTTAGTCTTCCCAGCCCCGGAACAATGAGTCAAGTAAATTCCTGTTTGTGATAAATTACTCAGTTTCAGATATTCTCTTACCTAGACTTATCTTTGAAAACAGACTAAAATAGCAGGCGAAGTCACTAAGGAATCATATTTCTGGAAGTCACACGCCAGGTTTAAACCATCCGACAGCAGTTCAGAACCACCACACAATGACTGGGTATGTAGAATGCAGTACAGGCCGACTTCCCTTAGGCTTCTCCCTACATCATCCCTCAAGGCACCCTGTGGCCCCTTTCAAGTCAAGACCTCTCTTCCTGCTTCTGCAAACCTTTCCAGGGCTTTGCAAGCAGTGGGCGTCCGTCTGGTCATTTTCACTGGCTCTACTGCCGAGAGAAGAGACATCTCTAACAGGACCTTGGACATCACCTCCATCCCTGTGACGTGTGTTTGTCAGACACCACAGCCCAGGTCAGATTTTGCTTTCTAGGCTCCAGGTCCAGCGCTTACTATTAGGAACTCGTGCCATGGTGCTTGTGTGCCCCATGCTTTGGAGGAGACTGACTTGATGGCTTCTCGGAAAAGCAACATGGCCGCTATTCCCAGTTTGCGTGGAGAATAATGGAGCTTTCATTGTAGAGACTGCTTGCCAGAGCACTGCTCACACTCCCACTGGTAACCTTTGCTTGCAGCCTCTGGCTACGGAGGCGGTACCAAACACAATAATAAGAACCGCTGCCAATGTCAATTAAGCACCTTCTCTGTATTCCTCCTTTCCTCGAGCCTCCCGAGCACCTGGGGCCACGCAGTTATGACTCCTCTGCAAATAAGATAAAGATGGCTGCCTCGTGACCCAGTCGGAGCTCAGTGCTGTGCTCAAAGAGACAGCGGCTAAGCAGATAAAAAATTAATTGGAAGCAATCCAAACCTTCACTGCCGTCTCCAGAGAAAATACCAAAGAGGAACAGCATGCTTAGTGCAAAGCAAAACTTCTGCTTTCCTCTTGGCTATTCTGGGCACCTTGCTCCAGCCAGCGCAGCTGCTCCAGCCGCAGAGAGCTTTGCACCCAGCATCCTTTGCGCAGACACATCTCCTGGCACCTCCACCACACTCCTCCCCACCTGGCACAATTCACCTCCACCAGGTTCTCTCTGCCCTCTCCCCAGGAATTCGAATGCTGGCTCCACCATCCAGGCCTTTGTTCTCTCTGGAGAACCCCATCTACACAGTAACAGAGCAATAGAGAAACAGGCTGTGCCTGGCATTTCCTCAGAATTACTCAGAAGACTTCACAGGTAACAATGAATACTCACTAACAGTTTTATTATCCATTATAACTTTTATGGTAAGAGAACTAGGACTTAAATATAATACAGGTACTTATATTGTTATAATAATACTTATTAAGTGCACACTGCCCTGTAGAAATTCTGGAAATGCTCACCTAGCTGATGAACGGTCATATTAGGTAGGTTATAGCCTTCTAGCAGGTTCAAGGGCACAGATCAAGTATGAGGGAACTTATCTGACTTCATGGAGCAAGCTCTTCGGTGCAGAATGGACCCTTTGGGCTCTAGTTTCTGTAACTGTCTGTGAAACAAAATGCTTTGAGCCCAAACGGAAAGAGAAGAAACCAGACATTAGCAAAGGTGGCTGGAGAGATGACTTTAGTGTGTAAGAGCACTGGCTGCTCTTCCAGAGGGCCTGGATCCAATTCCGAGCACTTACATGGGGCTTCATAACTGTCTGCAACTCCAGTTCCTGGGGAGCTGACATCCTCCTCTGACCACCTTGGGCATGTGGTACACTGACATACATACAGGCAAAACACCCACACACATAAAATAATAGAAGGTCAGCAAAGGAAGGAGTCTAGACTTGGATTCCATCACAATCATGCTCACGGGGTATCAAGTGACTGTTAAAATATAAATATTTCCAGGGGATGCAATAGGTCCATAAATAAATTTATTTGCCAAGGAATAGAGTGGAAAATGCAGTCTTACTTAATCAATAAAAGCACAACTAGGTTTCAAATACCCTTCAAAGGTTCCAAGGAGACTTGGGGTGTCCAAGAGCTATTTAGCAGACAGCAGCAGTTGCACTACGTGGTCATCAATTTTATATACAATGTGATTTGCAACTGTCAAAATTTCCACTTCAAAGGCATTTCTGAGCCACAAACAAGGGGTTTTGGGTCGCCAATTAATTTTGTTTTGCTTTCATTCACTGAGTCGTAGAGAGCTGGACTGACATCCAAGGTTCCTGCCTTGCATAACTAGAAAGATGCATCTCCTGCCAACGGGGCATCTCCCCACAAAGCCAGGGGATGCCACTACAGCAGTTCTGGGTGGAGGGTCTGTGTCCGAGTCACCTACCCAAGGACCGATAAAGAGCATGAGCTACTCCAAGGCCAAGAATTGAATTGGAAGCTTGCCCTGGTCCTGCTCTCAACCCTTCATCCCCTATGAACCTGTGGCACGAGAGTAATGGGCACAGGAGACGGAAGGACACAGGACCGGAATCTGTTTAAACCAGCCCTCCAGGCGATGCCCCTGCACCCTCTGCTTTGGGGAGATGGAAGGACACAGGACCGGAATCTGTTTAAACCAGCCCTCCAGGCGATGCCCCTGCACCCTTTGCTTGGCTTGCTTGCTTGTTACAGGGCTTGCTTCATAGCCCAGGCTGGCCTCAAATGTTCTGTTTTCACCTCAGTTTTCTTACTACTGCAATTATAGGCATGTGGCACTGTGCCTTCTCTTACCTACTTCACATCTGTTTTTATTTATTTATTTATTTATTTTTTAAATCAATATGGTTTTTTAAAAAAATATTTATTTATTTATTTATTTATTTATTTATTTATTTATTTATTTATTATGTATGCAACATCCCTTGCATGTATGCTTGCATGCCAGAAGAGGGCACCAGATCTCATTATAGATGGCTGTGAGCCACCATGTGGTTGCTGGGAATTGAACTCAGGACCTCTGGAAGAGCAGTCAATGCTCTTAACCTCTGAGCCATCTCTCCAGCCCCAATCAGTGTTTTATTAAACTAACACGAGCAACAAATCTTTACGGTGTATAAGAGCCTTATCCCACGGCACACAGCAGTGTAAGAGCATGGGCAGACCGTCCTCCTGAGGAGACCCTCTGTCATCTAGCATGCATATTACTGTCCCACCCTCCAGGAAACAACCCAGCTTCAAGGACTCCAGTCAGAATCCCACTTCCAGCTCGTCATCCCAGCCTCGTATGTAAAAGCTGTTGGTGCTTGCTTCATGGCACACACACCATACACACACACACACATAC
>NW_026067908.1:13113213-13169818 GCF_014885135.2 Alexandromys fortis | reverse complement strand
GGGGGGGGGGGGGGGGGGGGGGGGGAGATTTAATCTGCATGTCTCTGATAGCTCCCAAAAGAAGAAACGAAAATAGCCAATACATACTTGAAAGGGTGTTCAAATTCCTTAGCTGTGTATTCAGCTCATCAGCCCATTTGTTGCCCGGATGGTATGTCTGTGTTTAGCATTTGCAGTTCTTTATATATACTGGATATAATTCCCTGTCTAATGAGTAGCTGGCAACAACACTCTGCCCTGTTCTCTGGATGCCTCTTCACTCTGGTGATCGTTGGCTTCGCTGCACGGAAGTGTCTTGATTTTATATAGTCTCATTTGTCAACTCTTGGCATCATTAAGTGTAGTATTAGCCTCCTTTTCAGAGAGTTCTTGGCCATACCTCTGTCTTAACGTCTTTTGTCCTAGAGTTCCCTCCAGTGATTTTAAACTTTCAGGCCTTACATCGAGGTCATTGATCCATTTTGCACTGATTTTGGTGCAGAGTGAGAGGCGAAATCTGTTTTCACTCTTCTGCTCAGAAATCGCTTTCCCAGTCCCTTTGCCTACTTAAAAAAAGTATTTTATGAACTCCCGTTTGGTGCCTTGCAAACCATATTCTGCTGAGATCTCCTGATGAGCTTTCTGGTGTGTACACACTGACTGGTTTGATGTGAGATTTCATTAAGGAAGAGACGTTTGTGTTGCACAGGGGTGAGGGAGAATCTGGGTGAGGGCCAGGAAGGGGCTCTGCAGACCTCAGAGCTCCAGAGTTTGCAAATGGTTTGCCCTTGGGCGAGTCTTTCTACCTCTGGCCAGGCTCCCTCAGCTACCAGAGGGAGTTATAAATAGCTACCTACTACCTGAGACTGCTCACGCGGCCCCATGGCTGTCTGTGCTCCTTGTCTCAGGTATCTGTTTGTGCGTGTGCACGTGGAGGAGAATGTTGTCTCATGTATCCGTGTGTCAATGTCCATGTGCGTGTGCTCATGGAGGAGAAAGAGCCAGGTCAGGTGCTTCCCTCTGACACCCTGCAGCTTATTTTGGAGACGAATTCTCTCCCTGAACCTGGAACACACCAATTTGGCAAGATTAGCTGGCTAGCTAATCCCCGGGGAACCTCTTGTCTCTGTCTCTCCAGTAGAACAGAAGGCCTGCATCTGCCGGCCGGCCGGCCGCAGCCAGCTTTTGAATCTGGTGCTAGAGATCCAAATTCAGGGCTCACGCTGCACAGTAGGTATCTTTCCAACAGAGCCATCTCCCCAGCCTGTTTATTGTTTGCTTGTTAGAGTCCTCTCTCACATATGTGTGTGTGTGTGTGTGTGTGTGTGTGTGTATTTACATAGGTTCTCAATATGTAAGTCAGACTTGCCAGGAACTCACTCCGCAGCCCACACTGTCCTCAGACTCTTGCTTCAGCCTCCCAAGTGCTTGGGATTCCAAGCATAAGTTACCGTGTCCAGCTACATGCCTATTCTTCACACTGTTTGGCATGTAGAGAACGCCATTGTTCTGGGGAGGGAGAGAGACAGTCGGTGCTCATCAGTTGCTGGTTGCTTTGTCCTTGTTTATGGAGAATTGGGCATCGGCCAAGCAATAAGCCATTGTCTCCTACTCCTGCCTGGCCCTCTCCTCTGTGCCGGTACTGCCTTGTCTTTTTTCCTACGTGGAGATCCAAAAGTCGAAGCACAGACAGGTTCAGTGAGTCAGTTGCGCTCACAAAGCAGGGCAGAACTGATGTTGCAGTCAGGGTTCCCAGTAAAGTTTACCAGCCATATTGTGGCATGCTTCAGGCCACAGTTGTCCAGAAAGCCTGGGCTGGGGGAAGCTGGTGGGTGGCTGAGGATGGAGAACTGGCAGGAGACGAACTGTTGTCAAAGTGAGGAACAGGCAGGGGCAGGGCCTTCAAAGCAGGAGTAGCTCAAGAGAAGGAATGAGGTCACATCCCCAAGGTCTTCAGACCCCTGGCAACCAGGAATGGAGCTAACGTGATGAAGGCTGCATCTTCTCCTCCTGTCTACCACAGGGCTGACCCACAGCCATGCCCCGTAAGGATAGAGCACATGGACCAATTGATCACTCACGGGATCCATTTTGAGGGCAGCAAGTGATTTGAAATTTGGTCTGTGGGACGTACTAGAACCTGTGAGCAGATTTTCTCTTTGTGGGCTGCTCTTCTTTAAAAGAAGGCACTATGTTCAACACAGAAGAACAACGGGGCTATTTCCCTTGGATCACAGCCAGCACGCACAAGGCCTCCTTTTCTTCAGTCAGCAGGCGTTTGGCATGCGTGTGAAGCCTGCAGCCTGCCCGGCATGCTTACCCACTTGAGGCACGGAGACCTCCACCTACAAAGCCAAATATAAAGGCTGCCTTCACCATAGCCCCCTTGGAGCATGTGGCTTCTGCAAGGCCCTCTCCTGAGCCAGGGAGGCCCTAGGGACCAGGTCTCCCCACTGCTGCTGGAGGCGGTGATGATAATGCTACCACAGCCCGTGAGCCTGGAATCTCACAGTCCAGCAGCAGCAAGAGGAAGAGGAAGGAGGAGGCCCTCTTATCCAAAGGCCGGCCGGCCTCCCAGATGCACACCATCTATCCGAAGCAGTGCTCCAGACACTGGGCCAGGTTCTGTGGGTTTACGGAAGAACAAGACAGAGGTCTTTCCTTTAGGTAGAGACCTAATGAGAAGGAAACAGGGGCCTGGATAAGGACTTCTGATGTGAGAGAGGAGCAGGTAAAAGTTTAGGGAGAATCCGGAGGGCATACAGACATCACAAACTTGAGCTGACTTTTGAATGGCCATTAAGAGTTTACCAAGCAAATGGGCCAGAGAAGAAACTGTGTGAGGGAGAAGAGAAGAGAGCTAGAGAGAACAGCAGCTATACATTTTATTTTACTTTATTATTATTATTATTTTTTTGAGACAGGGTTTCTCTGTGTAGCTTTGGAGCCTGTCCTGGAACTCGCTCTGTAGAACGGCTGGCCTCAAACGTACAGAGATCTGCTTGCTGCTGAGTGCTGGAATTAAAGGTGTGCACCACCACTACCTGGCTTCATTTACTGTGTGTGTGTGTGTGTGTGTGTGTGTGTGTGTGAATGCAGCAATGACCATACCATAGCACGAGTGTGGAGGTAACTTTAGGGGGTCAGTTTTCTCCTGCCACTCTCTGGGTTCTGGGGATAAAACCCAGGCTGTTGGGCTTACACAGTGAGCACGTTTACCCACCGACCATCTCAACAACCCCACGGCGGCTACAATCTGAAATGCAGGCACAATCGTAGAAGGTGTTGCACAGCTGGCAGCCTCCTGTGTTGGCTTTGCGGCCCTGAACTGTTTTCAGCTTTGGGACAGATCGGGCAATGCCTTCTGTGCTGTCTCTGCCTTGCCAGCCGCCTTTGTCATGCGCAGAGAACACAGTCGGTTCTGTGTAAGAACAGACAGAAGCAGATTCACGAAGCATAAGAACTGGACCAGCCTGTGCAGTTAACTGGCCCATCTTCCTCGTTTCACCAAAACCGAGCAAGCGATGATACGCTCTGTTTAAATGTAGTATTGAACACCCACTAAGGAAAACCTTCTTCCTTCTGGTCAAGAGAATGGAATCTACCTCTGGGTGGAGACATGTCACTGTCCCCTAAAAACAATCACCCAGCCAAGGGACCACCCCAGGAAAGCAGATTCACTGACAGGATGCTAAGAAGATGGGAGGAATATTTATTCCTTTAGTGAGATAAGTACTTTTCCTTCCCTGAAACTCTGTCCCTAGTATGGTCCCTCCAGAGCTGCTATGACATTCTGTCTGTCTACCTTCTTGAGATCTTTCCTTCTGGATGCTGGCCAGAGAGAGCTTAAGTGTGCTTTCTCTGATACATTGTTTTTTTTTTTTAAATAATGTATTTACTTTTATTTGCATTAATATTTTGCCTGCATGTATGTCTGTGTGAGGGTGTCAGATCTTGGACTTAGAGACAGCTGTGAGCTGTCATGTAGGTGCTGGGATTTGAACCTGGGTCGTCAGGAAGAGCAGTTGGTGGTCTTAACCACTGTGCCATCTCTCTGGCTTTTTAACTCTTTCTCTGAAGCTCTCTTCCCCCACTATGCCCCCACTTACAAATGGTGGGTTTCCCCTCTTCTGATTCTCCATCTCCCATCCCCTACCCCAAGGCAGCTGAGGTTTCCATCTTGCCTGCCCTGAGGTTTTACTTTTAAACACTAATAAAAATGTCTTGGGGCTTTCTTCTGAGTCCACTCTTAAATTCCTTTATTGAGATGAAGACTCCGCAGCAGCTGGGCACTTTAACAATTTTGTTTTGTAGTTTACAGAGAAGAAACTACACATAGGAAGAGTGTTGTAGACCGTTTGTGTCCTGGGTCATTTTAAATCCACTCCTGGCTGTGATGGTGTCAGGAGTGGGGCTCTGGTGGCTGGAGTGAGATTAGGTCTCCTACAAGAATTTCTAGAGAGCTGCCTTGCCCCTAACACCACATCAACACTTTGAGAGCATGTTTGAGAGCCAGGAAGCAGCCAATCAAACCTTTGATCTAGGACTTCCAGCCACTACAGCTGGAAGTTGTTGTTGTTGTTTTTCTTCCTGAGACAGTGTTTCTCAAAACCTGTCCTGGCTATCTTGAAACTCACTCTGTAGACCAGGCTGGCCTCAAACTCACAGAGATCCGCCTGCTTTTGTTTTAAGCTAACCAGTGTACGGCAGTTTATAACAGCAGCCCAAGTGGACCCAGCCAGAGGTTAAGTGATTTCCAGACATCAGCAACTGGAGGAGCCAAGACTTGAAGCCAGTGGCTCGCTCTGGCCATGGAGGCCGTGGCTTTCACCCAAAGGCCTGGTGGATGGGAAGAGTTTCTGGAGATAGGGAAGGAAGATTTGTCTCTGGTGAGGCCCTGAGGTGAAGATGAGGGTGTCTAAGCCACAGATACACACTTTCTCTTCTCCAGAGAGCTAAAGCAGAGCGTGAAGGGTTTGGTAGGATCTGGAACTTGGGGAAAGCAGCTGAGGTTTGCATCAGGCAGTGAGGAGAATGGGGCGAGAGGTCATGGGGACAAACATGAGGGGGGTCACATAACAGATGAAGCCAAAGGCCAGGGATTTCACAAAGATCTTCTTTTGCGTTAGGGAAATGGGGTGATAAAGCTTAACCTAGAAGGGTCGGAGTACTGTAGGGCACAAAAGAGGATACATAGCAGCCAAGGAGGGCACTGGGAAGCAGGGTGTTTTTAATATCCTGCCATCCGTGTTAACAGTGGCAAGGACAAGCATGTAGCTGTGGCGTGTGACAGCTGAGGTCTGTTGACTGGCTACCCTATCTATTGCTCATTAAAAAGGAGCCCCGAAGTTTTCCAACACTCACGGGCTTTCTTTATTTGATAGTGAAGGCCCATGACTCCCCACCAACTTCCTGTGCCTACAGCACTAGGAAGAGGCCAGCCTGAATAAAACGCTCTGCAGGTGGGCTTCAAAAGCTTGCTATGAAACATTAGTGCAATTCTCTCTCTTTTTCTCTTAATATTGAGTACATATAAGACATCTTGGATATATTAGTCTAAATAAGATACATTTACAATGATTTCTATATGCTGTTATTCTGTGTTCTAGTAAATGCTTCAGATGAGACCCAAACTATATTGCTATGGGCACAAGCTGCTCTTTAAGGCAACAGTGGTATTAATTCAGGTTAGACGTACAAGGCCCATATGAGCACTTAAGCAAGGAGCTTATGAAAACAGATCTCTCTGCTCTTCTGAGAGAAGTGGGGGGGGGGGGGGGGNGGGGGGGGGGGGGGGGGGGGGGGGGGGGATAGAGCTGGTGAGGTCTGATAGGACATGGCAAGGAAGGGCCAGAAAGACTTGGCCTGGATGAGGAAGGGATCCTCTTTGGGCGTGTGAAGACTCTATGTGAAGACCCCTGAGAGGGGCAGGAAAGGCACCTGCATCTGAAGTGAATTCAAACGTCTACCAGGTTCCCGGACTCCAGTGACCACAAGGACTGACCCTGGCTCCGCTTCTGATCCCAAATCCCCTTTGGTGTTCTGGCTCAGTACCAGGCCATTCACAGCCAACTTCCTCTATGCCCCATTCCCCCCCCCTTCCCATCCCCCACCCCCCATGAGCTCGGTTTCCTCCAGGAGCCTGAGAGCCACCCCCTCCGCTCGTTTCCATAGGTCTCTCCCGGAACACAGATGCCAAACAATTCCTGCCTTCCAAAGAGTTTTCCCTGGGGTCAGGGAAGCCACTCAGTGGGTAAAGTTACTTGTCACCGGCCTAAATACCCGGGTTTGGTTTTTAGAACCCACAGGGTGGAAGGAGAAAAACTATTCCCTCAAATTGCCCTTTGATCTCTGCACACGTGCCATGGTACATTTCCCTACACACATCACATACACATACAATTAAAAAATATCTCTAACCCCCGAATGCCTAGAGCTAGGGCTGACCCCCACCCCCACCCCTTCCCCGGCAGGAGATGTCTGGTAGCAATTAGGAAGGCAGCAATGCAGCAAGTCAGCAAGTCAGCGTGACTTAGGAGCCCAAAGTAGAGACCCTAACTCAGACTTGCCTGTTGGTGTCTGTTGCTGTTGGGTTTGTTTGTTTGTTTGTTAGTTATTTGAGTTTAAGGTGTGTCCAAACTTGTCTGGGCTTTTGCTTCTTCGCTTTTGGGCCTCACAGTGCTGACTTAAATCTATAGTCTTGGCAGGTGGTATTAATGAGGTACCGGGAGTAGGCGTGCTTTGTGAAAGGGGGGTCACATAAAGGAAAGGGGCTGCACGTGGTTCCCACTCAGGTGGCTCACAAGCACTGGGAACTCCAGCTCCAGGCAAAGGTGGCAGGCGGGGGTTGGGGGGGTGGGTGGGGGGGAATTGTGGAGGGGGAGGGGGTGGGGGGCACCCTTGCACTTACATGCACATACCCACCTATCCACGCACAAACACTAATTAAACATAATAAAAATACATTTTAAAAGGAAAGAAAGATCCTTTTGGAATATAGCCGTGGCAATGAGGTGGCGTGGAAGAAGGAAGCTGGGTGCGGGACAAGGTGCTCAGACAGGGCTTGCATTCTCTGTTTGCTAAGGGGCTAGCTTTCCCCACCAGCAGGAAGGCACCCCACCCCCGCTCCCAAAGGACAGCAAAGGCAGGCCAAGGCCTTTTCTTCAGAGAACACATACCTAGCTTTGAGACTCTTCCTTTAGCTGAGTTAAAAAAAAAAAGGGGGGGGGGAGTTTAAAAAAAGGGCATTCCAGGGAAGACACCCCAGACAAGACCTGAATTCCGCTGTTAATGAACTACTCTAGATTTTTAAGACTATCTGGCACCAAAACCAAGATTTTATACAGTGAAAAGCGATAATTCATCCCAGACCGGCTCTCCCTCCAAGCCCTCCCCCAGCAGGGTGAGGAGTGGAGGATGCGGAATCCTAAGAATGGAAGGCGTAGGCAGGGCTGGCGCTTGTCTGTCCGGCAGTGGGCCGGGATCTCTGAACCCCCAGAACTGCAATGAGGGCAGTCAGATCTCATTTAAAAATCCACCGTGGCACTTTGAAGGAAGGAACTGCTATCCCCATTTTACAGAGGAGGAAAGCTGAGGCTGTGGAGGGGCACAGTTCAAAGTCTGCTTTTTACAGTCAGGTGTGTTTTTTATGAAGGCTCTCTACATATGCCTGGATATAATGTGTGACCTGCCTTTGGCTCAAGATAAAACATTAGAGGATATGCACAGTGGGACAATAAAGCCCTGTTTCGATTTATAAAATGTCCATCTAGAGATCAACAGCTATCTTTCCATCCATCCATCCGTCTGTCTGTCCGTCCATCTATCCATCCATCCATCCATCCATCCATCCATCCATCCATCCATCCATCCATCCCCTATCTCAGTAAAGATAGTTTTACACCCAGACAGTACTAAGTCTAGAACAGCGCGCTCCAAACCTTCCCTCACCCCCACCCACCAGCTCTTTACAGTTTGGAATTTTCTCCATTATTTGAAATATTTGCTGTGAACTGATATGATCAAGAGTTCAGCCTCGGGCCCCACCATTTGCATCCTTCCTGGTGTGGCACCCGCCCTTTCATTTCCTACCCACCCAGGCCACAAGGCGCCCATCCACCACAAATGCTTACTTCTTTATTGGCAGTTAAACTTTTTCCAAAGAGTGGTAGCACCCACTGCCCGATCTGATAAAGGGATCACAATGCCCGGCCTTTGGAATTTCCTTTCTCCTCCCCTGTAATGAATTATTTGGTACTTTCTGGGCTCGGGACATTGATGCCCGAGGGATACCGTGGTGAAGACCTCAGGCAGGCTAAGTGGCTGTGGACCCACAGTGAGTACCTGAACTGCTCAGCTTCGGGATGCAGCGGCCATCTGGAGATTAATTCAAGGCTGGCATTTCCACACTAGATTTTTCTCTCCTCAGAAGACACGAGTGTGGACTTATGTAAAATCTGGTTTTTTAATGTTGACAGAATTCTTCTTTAAAATACTACAGAGATCAAAATACATTGCATGAGATTCTAAGAGAATTAATAAAAAATAGTTGAAAAAATACTGGGCAGGCAAAACAAACAGACGCCACCGTGTGAGGCAGCATCTGCAGCAAGATAGGGAATGGGTCTGGGGCCACAGTTCCAGCCCGACCTGCAACTTCTCTGCCATAAACACGGCCCCTGCCTCATCCAGACCTGGGTGGCCTCTGCCTCTGCCAGTGTCATCTCTGCCCCGCTATGGCGTCCTTCAGGAATCTGCTTCAGTAGCCTGTCTCCTTAACCCCCAGTCCCAACCTCAGGTAACACTGCCTGCCCAGGGCCCCTTAGAAACTGCTCCTCTGCTTCCACTTGCGTTTCTCTGGGTCTCCAGCACCCCCCCTCCCCACACACACACACTCTGACTACTGCTTTCTCTCCACGCTGAAATCTTTCTGTTAGGTCATGCATTGAGAGAAAGAAAAAAAGAATTTTGCTACCAATCATGAGTTTGGGTGAGTCTGGCACACTGTGGCCATCTTCAGCCTTCTGTGTACCTATGGCTTTGCATGCCTTGTAAATGCTCTTCTTGGGAGGATCCCCTCCTCTGGAATTCTCCTTCTTTCTTAGTCTATGGTTCCTATCGAGCCCTGTGGACAGCTTTACCTGTTGGCACACCCACTTCACCCCACACATCAGACAGCATTGGTCTCCTCCCTCTGCCTGTGCACCCACCGCATCTGTGCAGTCTCCCAGTCCCTATGAAAAACCGGGGAACTCCGTCTCCAGGTGCCCGTCTGTTCTGACGGGTCACGAATGCCTCGCCTAGTGCAGTACCTAGCCCATGATCAGGCAACATTACTGGCTGTTAGGAAGCAAGGAGGAGAGCGGCAGGAAGGAAAAGACCATGAGCAAAAGGAGGAGGAAAGGAAAAACGAGGCTACAGGCCACAGAGAAATGTGAGATCCAGGGCTCAGTTGTTAAGAGAAGACCCAGGTTTGGTTCCCAGTACCCCACGGTGACTCACAACAGCCTGTTTCTCCTCTTCAAGGGTATCTCCTATCTCTTTTATCTTTCTTGGGCACTAGGCACACACATGGTACACTTATATATATTCAGGCAAAAATAATCATACATATAAATTTTTAAAAGAGAGCCAGCTCTTTGGCTGAGATCAAAGCCGCTGTACTGTGCTGTAGGCAAAAGTTCCCAGCCACCGTCTCTACTCTCGGCTTCTGGGCCCAGGAACCAGCATTCTCCCCCAGGAACTCTTTGCTCCTGGTCTCCAGCTCTAGGGAAAGAGATCTTCCATTTCATTCAGGCCCTGTTTTGAGAAGCCAGCTGCAGTTATGACTTGGTAGGCAAAAGCCTCCCAGAGGCTGATGAGAAGCCAACCACAGAGGCTCAGGGCAGACCATGTGCCTGAACTGGGCACGTTTCTGATGCTCAGACAGTGGTCTGTCCAGACAGTGTCCACATAGTGGGCTTTCCTGAGTCAGGACAAGTTGGGGACTCTCAGAAATCCTAAGAAACGAGTCTCTGGGTGGGGGCTTAGAGCAACTCTGGAAACAACACTCTTGCCTTCCCTTTAACATTCTAGTGGAGGGCCAGGCTATTCCTCCCCTGGAGCCAGTCGCTGACCTAGGCAGGAGACAGCCGTCCTGGTCCCAGGGAACCACAGACCACAGAGAAAGCCGCCTTGCCTGTGTTCTCCCCAGTGCACCCGTCTCTAACCACTCGTTCCCATGGATTCCCATCCTTGTATCAACGTCAAGGGAAGCTGGTCTCCTCACCCCAGTCACTGGCCAAGCCAGGAAGAAGCAGCAGAGCAGTGTGCCAGAGATTCCAGAGCCTTGGTGGATACCCTCAGAGAAAGGTGGTTACCCTGCCTCACCCGGACTTCATCTGGGCAGCTAGGAGGAGGAGGAAGAGGAAGAAGAGGAGAGGAAAAGAAAGAGGAAGAAGAGGAAGAGGAGGAGAAAGAGGAAGAAGAGGAGGAGGAAGAAGATGAGGAAGAAGAGGAGGAGGACCTATTATCTTAGCCTCTCCTCCCACTTTTCCTATTCCTTACTGACCCACCAGAAGGAGCACCTGTAGGATAACTCTAAGGGCATCACTGTGGTTACCAGGCTCATATGTTTGACACTTCCTTCCCACAGTTATGACGTTGGAAGCCTGCAACCAGGGCTCCAGTCCGGGCTAGCTCTGGTGAGGCCTGTTTCCAGTGCACAGGCTGTCAACTTCTTGCTGTATCCTCACAAATAAGAAATTTCAAGAAATCAGAATGCTCTCTGGGGCTCCTTTGATAAGAAGCCATCCCTTTCACAAGGGCTCTACCCTCCTATTCCATCTGCCTTCCAGAAACCTGGATCCTAACACCAACGCACTGGTGGGGAGGATCTCAGAATGAACCAGGGAGACACAAACGTCCATATGGCTGCATGAGACCATACTGAAAGTCGTGGGTAGGCCAGGCGTCCACAGTGGGTTCTGCTCAGCAAATCCTCAAAGAAAACAGCGAGGTGTGATTTCAAACCAACCCAACCAACAAGAAAATGGAGTTTAAGGCGATTTTATAATCAGGATTTAAGAAAATTAGAAAAGAACCCCACATGAAGAGGTCACATCTCTTACACAGGTAAAATACCTTTTAAAAACCTAGAAGAAAACTGGTGGTGGTAGAGTCCACCTTTAATCCCAGCACTCGGGATGCAGATACAGGTGGATCTCTGTGAGTTCGAGGCCAACATGGTCTACAGAGCAAGTTCCGGGACAGCCATGACTCTTACACAAAGAAACCCTATCTTGAAAAACAAACAAAAAAACCTAGAAGAGCTTGGCATGATGGTGCGTGCCTTTAAGCCCAGCATTTGGGAGGCAGAGACAAACCCATCTCTGTGAGTTTGAGGCCAGTGTGGTCTTTACAGCAAATTCCCAATCAGCCAGGGCTACATAGTGAGGCCCTATCTCAAACAAACGAACAAACAAACAAACAACCTAATAGAATAAGGAACTTACTAACAATCTTAATGATTTGAAAAAGGTGAGGGAAGAGCCAATTTTAAAGGCTACATATGGGCCAAGCATCTTGGGTATCTTGTAAAAATCTGTTATCTTGTTTTACAGTAGGACCCTCCCTAACAGGAAGTGCTCTGGCCTTCCGCCCTTTTTGAACCACGCTGTGGTGGGCCAGCAGACTGCACAGGAACAATAGTTCTCTGAAGAAGGCACAGTAGTCCAATAGAATAGCCCCAATGCGGGGAATGTCAGGCCTCAGCTCTGGTCATTGGCAGAGCTCCCAGGCAGGAGCCTTTTGGCACCGCTGAGCATCATCCATGAGCCCAGTTAACACAGGATTCCATTCAGTGACTGGAAATGCTGAGGGGCGGGGGTAAAGATGAGGGAGAAGGTTAGGCCAGAGAGGGCTAGCCTTGGGCCAGGGTAAAAGGGACACATGATGTCTCTGCAGAAAAATATATTCCTTGAATGTCCCTGGTCCAAAATATTCCACTCTGCAGTATGGAAGACACGTGGTCACCCTGGCAGGTAGGGCAAGGAGTTGGGACAAGAGGCTTGGTGCTCTCATCTAGGTTAGCCACACAGTCCCTGTGCAATCCGTGCCTATACCTGCCCTTGCTGGTCCTCAGCATCCTCAGGTGATGAAGAGATAGCCTAGGCAACCAGAGCGGTTCCTTCCACCTTCAACAATACACATTTGTTGGAGTGCCGTGAGCCCAGATTGTGGATGGCAGCACCACTGGACAAAAGAGGAAAGGCTGTGCTAAGGGAGGAAGAAACAGGGCACAAAAAGAGGGGGAAAATGAACCCCGGGTGATAGAGCCCCCAACAGGTGTCTGACTCAGGGAAGGGAGGGTGCAGACGTGTTCCAAGTATGAGCAAGAGTTCCATAAAAAGAAAAGAAGGTCACCAGCCATTCACATGTATCTACTAGGAAGATGTTTTAGTGAGATGCTCAAGGTGAAGCTGAGCACTGGAATGGGAGGCAGAGACAGTAACCATGGTAATACCAACCAGGTTCTTCCCAGAGGCTACAGGAACTGATGTGAGGTGTGAGGCCTGCTGCATAGGCAAGGTCTGAGGGGCACCCAGAAGTCCTTGTAACACAGCCTGAGTGACTAGGGAGGAGGCAAATTGCCAGGCTAAAATGAGAGTGCCCTAGACGGAAACTTTTTCTCTGTCCCTTCTGGTCATGCTGGACCAGTTCTCTCCTGCCCACCAGTTCCCACAGCCTCTTATAATCATTTGAAGGCTTAATATTAATTATAAGTATTTAGCCTATGGCTCAGGCTTCTGATCAGCTAGCTCTACATATAAATTAACCCATTTCTAATGATCTGTGCCTCTCCACGTGCCCTGTGACTTACCGGTCATACTCCGGCATCTTATTCCCCTGGCACCTATTGGTATCTCCCTGACTTCACTTTCTTTCTTCCTGTATCTGTTTGGATTTCCCACCTAGCTATATTTTGCCCTACCATAGGCCAAGCAACCTCTTTATTAATCAATCATAATAAAATATATTCACAGCATATGGAGGGGCAGCCTGTATCAGAGTGGAGGCACGTAAAGGAAAGGCCTGCCAGCACTGGAGAGAAAACGTGGATGTGGGGGAGGAAGTATTAGCATTTCCATCTCTCAGATGGTCAGAGTCAGGTGACAAAGGCAGAATTAAAACCCAGTTCTGCCCAACTCCAGGGCTCTGGTAATTGTTCTTGTTCCCACAGTCTCTGTGCCATTGCTTTGGTTAAGGGTGAAGAAGGGAAGGGAAGGCATCTAAAAACGGAGAAAAAACTAAAAAGATTGGCCGTGGGCAGAGAGAATGGATAGTAAGCACTTTCCTACTGAGACAAGATGGTGGCAGAGTTTTCCAAGTGTATTTTCCTCTGATTGCCCAAAGAAATTGTTTTAAAAGCACAGGGTTCCAAAATTAGACAGTTCTCGGCTGAACTTTCTGGGTCCCTCCAATGTTGCTAAGGCAAACATTTAATTTCTTGAGCCCTCATTTGGCTCACCAACATCATGTGAACAGTTCTGCCTTGTTAGTTAGTAAAGACCAATGACTTTGAGGTCTTGCTACAATGTATCTGAAACATATTAAACATTCCATGGAAGGCCTTAGAAAGTGGATAGGGTGCTGCATGCCTCTAGCCCAGCACTCAGGAGGCTGAAACTGGATATTTGATGCCTTCCTGGGTTCTATACTGAGACCCAGTCTCCAAATAAATAAATAAATAAAAACTAGCAAAAAATCCAACCATTTCTCGAGTGCTGCTGTAGTGGTTCTCCCCGCTCCTGGCCCCTCACAATCAACATCTGGTCCATCTCCTACCCGGTCTTCCAAACCACTTCCAAGAGGTTTCTTCCTTTGCATTTCTTCCTGAGGCTGGAGAGTACTTTTGATCAAGCGAGTTGTTAGTTTCTCTGCACAAAACCATTAAGGCTGAGGCAGATGGCCATCCACCGGCTGGTTGTTTCAATGGGCTGGTTTGCCTGAGATCGGCAGAGCCATCCCAGCAGGGCCTGGTGGGTTTGTGGGCTGCCAGGAAGGACCTAACAAGTTTCCCACGTGCGCTTTCTAAGTTACCCCCGGGATATGCCTCAAAGCCTTCTACCCAAGCCACAAACCGAGCCTTTGAGAAGTTGCCAACTATTAAGTGAAATTTACTACCACTCAGGAATGCCTCCCACTAACTAGAGAGATAGTCGAGTCTGTGAAAGTCAGGGTGGGAAGCTGAGATTGAAGTGTACTGACTTCCTGTTAGGGCTCCTGACGGCTCCTATGGACCCTTTCTCAGGATGCTTTCAAACGCATAAAAGAAAGTACATAACTTGACTACAAAGAAAACCAATATTAGTAAAATATAATTATTACAATTTGAAAAACCAACTGTATGATGCAGCAATATGTGTTTTACTTTATTAACACATTAAATTACACGTTTTAGAAGCTGGCGTAGTGACTACTGGCATCTCAAACACAGTCGACATAAATAATATTTCAAGCTATCTATAGCAACTAAAACGCAATACGAAGCAATCTGTTATTTTATAGTGACATGATTACTCTATACAAACGGGGGTTTATTGCCAACACTGATAACTGAAAACCAAATGTTGGGTAACTAGTAAAGCCATTCCCTCTTGTCCCCTCCACACCCCCACAGGTGGGTCATGACTTTTAATATTTATCCATTAAAAGATCATATGAAAGAAATATGGAAACAACGTGTTAAAAATTCAAACACTAGCAAGGTAAAGGCACCTGCCATCAAGCTTGATGACCGAAGTTTAGGACCTAGGAACAACAAGATGGAGGAGAGAGCATGACATGGTACTGGACACACACACACACACACACACACACACACACACACACGCGCACACACGCTTGCTAAACAAATCAATTAAAACGCAAACAATAAAATTAATTAAAACTAAAAATTAATTAATTAAAACTAAATAAAGCCAACTAAAACTCAAACGATGATAAAATTTCATTAGCAATGATAAAGTGTTCTGCCTCTGAAATGTTCAAATGCTCTCCCTCCACATATACTCACCATTGTAAGTGACAAATGTAGACCTGGTCAGCTATCTAATCAGCTGTCATCCTGCTGTAACTGTGTCTAACTTTCCCCCGAGATTAGGGGGCTACCTTCTCCAGGGTGGAAGGTAAGGAACAATGAGGGAAGCATTTGGAACCCCGAGAGCCCCTGCCAGTGTCCTGTGGGAGCAGCAGGGGCTTTCACTGTTGCTGCCGTACCACCGTGGAAGGGAAGCGGCACCAAGGGCCACTCTTCATCTTTAAGGAACAAATTCTCCCCAGGCCACATGTCTCTGACCCTTTGTCACTTGACGTCAGAGCCCCAGCCCAGAAATACATACCAAAGGAAACGCAGCAGACATAAAGACACATCCACGCGCGCGCGCGCACACACACACGTACAAACACGTACACTCACGTGTTCACACACATACATATGTGAACACTCAAAATACACTCACACACACTCCCATATATAATTGGTAGCTAACAGGTTTTATCTAATCTAGGAAAAAATTGAGGAGGGGGGCCTGGGACTTGGAAGTGTTGTTCTCCCCTACATTGCCTATGCCCCCAGAAAGCTCCTTGTGGGCTAGGAGCAGGCAAGCCCGTGGGGTGGGTGCTCAGGGGGAAGATTTAGTGGGCACTTCTTCCTTGAAGCGGGAATATGAATCTTCAGGATCAATGAGCTCCAGCTGTCTGGGTATCACATGATTACCTACTTGACATCCTGGGGCCACATCGACTCTACTGGGAAATGTGGCAGGTATATTTTTAGAAGTAGACCTCTCTTCCTTTTCATCTGTAGACACTGGGAGCCATTCCCAGCAGAAGCCTATGAGTCTAACCTTCATCTGGGAGATTTGCATTCTGAGGCACAGAGAAGTCAGGCTTTAGCTGTAAACCACACAGCAAGTCTAGGCTCCCATTCCAGATCCCTTGGCCTTCAAGCCTCCTCCCATGCACTCTACCGAAAGAAGGGCACAAAGGGGTTCTCTCCCTGAGCTCCGGGGCCTGACAGCTCTGCCCGACCCCAGTGTCAGTTCCAAGGTCCTTAGCACAGCTGTCGACCTTTCTGCCTGTTGTTTCCACATCTGTGCGCTGGAGAGTTTGAGTGTGCAACCCAAGCATGGCTGTGAGGACTGAGCATGCCCGGTTGGACAGACATTTGCACTATTCCTGTATCTTGTTGTTCCTGTTTCACACCCAGAACGGAGTGGATCTGCGATAACTGTGTCAATCAGCATGGTCTCCCAAATACAGGGGGGAAACGACCGTCATCAAATCCACTCACCACAAGGAGAGTCCAGGCTCCCTCGAGACAACTGGAACACGCACAAGGTCAGTTTTTCTAGGTTTTAGCCTTCCATTCCCATGCAGGGCCGAGAGTGAACTACTAGGCTAGCCAGTCCTGAGATCTGGGTTTTATAAATTAGCATAATTTTGGATCCAGAGGTCCTAACTGTCCATCCCCTACCTCCTTAGGAGCGAAGCAGTGAAGCTACCTCTTCTTCTTGGCTACAGATCTGAACCATGTGCCCTGGCACAAACTCTTAAGCGATTGGAACTAGTCCAGTACATGTCTGGTACATGACAGAAGCATGCTGCAGCTTTGTTGATTGAATTAAGATGCACACAGGAATAGGAAAGCCTGAAGCAGGTGTCGTGCTACAAAATGCATGGGGTGGCAGGCCAGACTCCAGGGGCGGCACGCAAGCACTCCATCACCTTTCTAGCCGGCTCTGTGAGAAGAGGCATTTGACAAGGCCAATAGCTGAGCCTCAGTCTGGCGCATCAGACTCAATTCAGGGCTCGGAAGATACCTGAAGTACGTCTGCTCCTCCTCCGACTGATCAGATGCAATAACAAATGCTGTGGGCCAGGGAGGTAAACAGGACAAGGAAATGGCTCATCTGTCTTCTTAATTGTCAACTCTGCTCCTAATAGGATTTTTCTCCCTGTTCTACCTTAGGCCGATGCTAAGCTGAGACAAGCCAAGATATCCATCTTGTAGTCGTGAATAGTGGCCTTCACAAAATGCCAGACATGAAATGAGGCTGCTGCGTGGCTCAGAGAGGCTGAGCACCGGTACCAGAAGGAGCCTGAGCCCTTAGCTCAGTAGCTTGGAGTCTTTGCTCCTACCTTGCTGTGGGAGCTCGGCAGTTATCGCACCTCTGTTTTCTGGAAAATTACAGCCCGAAGTGTGGGAAATGGTGGTGGTGGGGGAACCATGTGAGAACTGTATGCATGGCATTATAAAGTTATATGCATGCCCGGGAGAAGAGCATCCATAATTTCCACCGTAGTCTCAAAGATAGACGCGTGTCACCCCTCCCCATTAAAAAGCTAAGAAGTACCAGATGATGTCCATGCAAAGATAATCTGCTGAGCACTTCCAATGAGTCCTCGCTCTGCACCAGGCTCTTGAGACTCAAATACGACAGCAGAGTCCTGCTTATGGGGTACTCGGTGCCACTGATGCTCAGGGCTCTAGGAGCACGTCCCATTGGAAGTCAAGGAAAGGCAGCGTTTAACTCTATGTTAAGCTTCTATGGAGATGCTTAAGCTTAATGTTGAAGTTGCTGGCAGCACGTGCAGTCGCTGGGTGAGTAAATGGAGAGTATTTTAGATAGGCCGCTGGGGGGCAAAGGCAATGTGTGATCTGGGAGCTGCCTCAGTTGTAATTTGGAGTGGAACACAGCAGCTGCAGAAGGCCGTGGGAGGGCTAGAAGGCAGAAATGAGGCTAGAGAGGTTGGCAGGGGCCAGGTCAGGTAATACCATGAGGGCACCCTCCATCCCCCCCTCCCCCTCCACCTGCACACGGGTCTGATTGCACAGATGAGCCTCCACTTCCAGCGTGTATTTTCCTGAATGCTGAGCAAAGGCTTTCGCCAGCTGCGAGTTGAACGAGACAGCAGGACACAGGACAGGAAAGAAGCGTTGCTCTGGACCCTGTGGGTTTTAACTGAGGTGAAGGGAGAAAGCTCCTGTCAAACTGTTTTTCCATGTAAACTTTACCTAACCAGGGGCTCCTTACAGTCCAATGTCATGGCTGAGAAAGGCAGACACTGATTAGGCCAGGCAGTAGAACGCAGGGCTATGGGGCATGTGCACTGGGTCCTTGGTCCTCACCCAGCAAACAAAGGCTTTCCGCTCCTGCACAGGACTTTTTCCTCTGCTAGGCAGGGCCCTCTTACAGGCAGTTTCTGTCTCAAAGTCTTTCCACCCTCTAACCAGTCAGCCTTCAGTCTTTAGACTGGCACTCAACCCATCGCCAGTTCTCAGGGCACCCAAGTTTAGAATAAAAGAACCCAGCTATGCAGAATTCTACACCCGAGTGATGTGGCTCACCTCCATCTTGGTCACTGGACTGCAAGTTCCTTGATACCAGTGTATAGTTCTGTTTACTTTGGTATCTGAAAACCTTGCCTGGCGCCTGGTTCTGAACTTTGGTGCTTTTGATCGGGACCTTGTATCATTCCCACAACTCATTGTTTCTGGGACACATTATGGCGCCTTCAGATAGGAGGCTGGGCTTGAAAGGCAATGTCAGAGTGAACTCTCCTTCTGCTTCCATGGGTAGCTAGCCACATGCTTTTCTGTGCCTTGTCCTGAGAGGCTAAGGAACCCTATTTGGTTTACTCAGGTAGGTCTTTCGGGATTGCAATCCTGGCTGCAGGGGATCCTGCCGTGGCCCTCTTGTGTGTGTAGGACTTTGCACAAGCACCAGAGGTCATCCTTGAAATGGAATAGCCTCTATCTCCTGGAAAATGCCCATCCTCATCCTACAAGTCTGCTTCCCAGGTACTTGGGAAGCAGTAGACTGGATTTCTGCAGCCCAGGCGAGTACACAGGGCGAGAGTAGGTTCCTGCCAGGTGTAGAACACATGGACTTTCCAGCTCCTGTCTGTAACTGGCCAGTCTGCAGCGACAAAGTACTAGGGTCAAAGATTTGACCTTAAAGGCAATGGGAAGGGGAAGGGAGCTAATCAAGGGGCGTGCGGGCTTGGCAAAGTATCTTCAGCCGGCACCTAGCACACGGATCCAGGGCGGCCCTCCTCCCTCTGGCCAAGGTCGCATCCCATCATAGCTCTAGAAACTTCAGCCAGCAGCAGAGAGGTGAGGGCTGGGAAGAGGAAAGAGACTCGGGGATTTGCAGGTAGTCCCGGAACCCAGCGGGGAGGCGCCCCCAAGTCCCGCAAACTGCATCCAGAACCGCAGCGTCCCTCTGAGGACAGCTGCGAGGGTCTGCACCACCTGAGTCTCAAGGACGACGCGGTCCCCCTTCCACTGTCCCCTCAGTCCCTAAAGCAGAAAAGCAAGAGCGGCTACCCTCCTGCGCCCGGTTTAGGCTGCCGCAGCCTCTGCGGGGACGCCGCGCTAGCTGGGGTCGCGGAGGGCGACGGGCGCCGCCTGGGTCGTGCGGGGCGGGTGCCTGGGGCCAGAGGGCGCCAGACCGCTTACCTTGGCGAGCTGCTGGGTTCTGGTAGGAAGCGACCACCGTGCGGCAGCAGCGCGGGCGCCCACCCGGCTTCGGGGTGCACGCAGCTGCGGCTGCACGGTCTTCTGTGGCACGATCCTCCCTCCTCTGCACCGTCCGCGTCCTGGCACGCACTGCGCGCCGCCGCACCCTGGCGCGCACACCCTCTGGTCGCCCTGTGGCCGGCGGGCTGGGCCTGGAGCCGGGGCGCACTCGCCGAGGGCACACCCACCGCGCAGGCTGCGGGACTGGGAGCGCGGGAGCCGGATCCCCGCTGCCGCCACCAGAATCCCCGCCTTCCTGACGCGGCGCGGGCTTTGGTGTGTTGGAAGGGGCAGAATTGCGACACCGAGGGGAGGGTCTTAGCCGTGAACAGAGTTAAGGAGAAAAACTTTTTGAAAAGAAACCAGAAAAGTCCTAGCCTGTATAAGGCGCTTTTCTGATTTCCCCAGGACCCCGTGCGGTTCTCTAAGTTCGTCTAGACTCTAGAGCCTAGAGGTTTCTGTCCCCACAATGATAGAGAGGGTTGTCTATGATGGGACTTAGATGTCCCCTAGGCCGTTTCTTTTCAATTTCCTTCCAAATCATTGCCGCAGCCTCACTAAAAATCCTCAGTCTCTCTTCGACAACTTTGCGTCATTTCAAAGCCACTAACCTTGAATGGACAGATATCTAAGGACTACTTCTGGCAACAATCCAGAAAGAGAAGCGGGGGGGGGGGGGGGGGCACTTCTCCTACCCCTTACAGAGTGGCCCAACAGAAGAGCGGGGAGATGGCAGCCCACAGGTCTCCAGAGCCCAGCTTTGACCCACCTGGCTCACCTTCCTAGTACCCACGCCCGGGGAAACAGTCTAAGGAGTTTTATTTTTGACATTGTGACCCAGATGGGATAGATAATTTGAATCAAGGGACATTTAATTTCCGTTTTGACAGAAACATTATTACGATGACTTCATTTCCACGAAGGATAGCAGTAATAAATGGGAATGGAAACTTGTTCTCAGTGCTGGGACCCAAAAAGGAGTCGGGGGGCGGGGCTGTAGCTCAAGGGAGAACAGCCTCAGACACAAAAGACCCGGTTGGTTTTTGTCTTCCTGTGACAGGTCAGAGAGGCCAGAAACCCAGGTACTTAACTAGGGTCCCTCAGTTTTTTGACCGCTCCTTTTTAAAATGCTAAGCCCGGAGCTGAAGAGATAGCCTAGCAGCTAGAAGCAGGTGCTTCCCTTGCAGAGGATCCAAGTTGGTTTCAGCATTGGCACAATAGCTCACATCTGGTAACTTTAGCTTCAGGGTACCCGACCCCTCTTCTGGCCTCCTGGTACATCAGGCTTGTGTGTACATGGGACACATAACACGATGTAGGTAAAATATTTATACATATAAAATAAAAATAAATAGATCTTATTTTTAAAATGCAAAGCCTCATCCCTATAACCAGGACTTTAAGCTCCTGAATTTGTGCTTCACAAGGTTTGGTTTGGCCTCTCAAGATCTTTGGGACATAGATCCCGTGTAGACCACTTTTTCCTTTTGGGGGAGTGGAGGTGAGGATAAAGACAGGGTTTTTCTGTGTAGCCCTGACTACCCTGGAACTCACTCTGTCGACAAGGCTGGCCTCAAACTCACAGAGATCCACCAGCCTCTCCTTGTGAGGGAACACTCGTCTGCCTTGGACGCGGTCCACCACTAGCTCAAGGTCACACAAGCTACTTGATGGAGCTGGAACAGAACCCCAGGCATTCTAAGTCTCTGTCTTGGAACCCTTCTGCACTCCCAGATACCTCGAAGAATTTGTTCCTTGATTTCTGGGCATTGTGAACCTAATTAGGCATGGGGCTGGCACTGGGGTGTGGAGCCATGGCACCTTTCCGGAGAAGACGGAGTGCTAGATTGCCCTCCTCGAAAGCAGTTCAGCCCGATGACTCAGAGGTGGAGCTCTGTCTCTAGGGTAGAGCTGAGTCAGAGGACTCACAGTCTAAACTGGAACAGCCGGGAGGTCTCAGACCCAGACCCAGGCACCGAGAAAGGGGGGAAGTGCACTAAGTATACAAAGCCACCCTGGACCCCCCTAAGCCCCCTCCCTGTGCCATGCAAGAGCCACAGGCACAGAAAAGAAGCCTGAGCTGGAACGTTCGCTATTTCCTATCATGGCAGGGAAGCAACTGAGTCAGACTAGAAAATGGACTCTTGTAGGGTCCTGGGGACCCCTCCCAGGCAGCAGATCTTCTAGAATTTCAGGTTTGGACACCTCCACTGCAAACCAATGGGGCCTCTCAGACAGTGAGTATTCCTGCTGGAAGCTGATTTAGGATGACTGGGCACAGCTCTCTGCTGCAGCCTGAGCCTTGCTGCAATCAGGACCCAGTGCAGACAGAAGTGTGTGTGCGTGTGTGTGTGTGTGTGTGTGTGTGTATGGGGGGGGCGGGGGAAATGGCATGGCTCCCTTCCCTGATTCCCTCTTTGCTGGAGAGTGGAGTGCAGGAAGATTAGTGTGTATTCATGTCTGTCCTGTGCCAGACACTGTGATGGACATATCATTTTCATTCCCTGTCTCGCTGGGATCCTCACCACGCCTATGAAATGGCTGTCACTCTCTTGCTGAAGGCAATGAGGCAAAAGCAGAGAGGTGGGTGCCAACTTTGGTATTGGTGGCTAGAAGATGCAACATTCAGGTTTTGCTCCAAGAGCGGACTGCACAGCTGCAAGCAGCATGGGTTAGCAGACATCATTCACATGCAGGAACTCCTACGGTCACCGGAGTGCTGGCGACAATTCTAGAACAGCTCTCAGAGGGGGGTTCTGCACATGCAGACTGTCAAGTTCTCATTCTTCTCTCTGATCCTGCCCTGCACCTAGATTCAAACCCTGAGATAATGAATAATGAATCATTGATCTTAGAGGAAGTGCCAAGATAGACTCCTGTGAGCCCCTGGTCACATTTTCATCAACCCACCAATATATGCAATACTCTCCCCTAATCCGCAAGAGATACATTCCGAGACCCTCTTGTGGATGCCTTGGATAGTACAGAATCCTATGGATATTACATTTTTCCTACATATCTCTATTCTACATATTCCTACCTATCTACAGTCAAGTTTAATTTATACTCCAGACATAAAATGAACATTAATAATAAAACAGAACAGCCATAAGAGCACAGTGAATATTGCGTGAATTCAGTCTCTCCCCCTCTCAAAACATCTTCGTGTACCATACTCGCCCTATACAGAATGACGTGAGTGACGTGTATGATGTTAGTGTTGTGAAGTGTGCCCTCTCACATGAACCCCGCGGTACCAGGAGACCTGCTCTGGTGACCACAACGGCCTCCAAGGACTGGGTAATGGCGACAGTGTGGGTGTACTGGACACTGGGGCCACTCTCATGCAGAGTAGGATGGCGGTCAGCACACCGAGTCCTCATGCAATCCAGAACGGTACTCAATTTAAAACTGATACATGGTTTACTTCTGGCACCTCCTAGGTAATATTTTTGGGCTGTGGTTGTAAAGGGTAACTGAAACTTCAGAGATCAAAGTCGAGGAGGAATACCGTATATTTGTTTTACATGACTTTTCCATCTGAAGATCCCCGTTTCAGTGTTCCTTGTTGACTCATTTGCACGGCACTTGTTGTTGGGACTACTTGAGTCCTGGCCTACAGCTGCTCTTCCCTGTCTAGAGCCTTCTAATTGAAGTTACTAGAAGCTGTGCCTAGCTTAGAGGATCAGAGGATGGGATTTTCACCTGTTGGCCATTGACTGCAGTGTATTTAAGCCTCCATGGTTCTATTAAAGAGGGGCTCTTGGTACCAGTGATTGAAGGTCTGTGTGTCGGTCTGTCTCTGCGTGTGTATTCTCAACCTCCAGCCCCTTGCCCGAAGCTCGTGAACTGAGTTCTAGCGCATAGAGCGCAGACAGGGGCCCGCGGTGCACAGTACTTGTAGGTGTCAAGCACTAGAATTCACGCCAAGCACAGCTCATCTCATAATGCTTTCTTCATACATGTCACAGCCTTCCTGAGCTTAGCAGCACTAGACAGTACTTGAACACTAAGGCTGGGAACTGTATTAAACAGCAACAACCAAAACCCCAGGGTTTGCAAACCTGGGCTCTAGCTAAGTCAGGAGCGGAGTATGAGAGACCAGTGAGAGGCAGAGTGCTGACGGGTTTAGCTCAGCTGGGAGCAAGCATGCCTGAGAGCTCAAATCCCACCCCTCCTTCACACGCGCAAGGGACCGAGAAAGCGCTCTGGGTCAGGAATGAACCTACACAGGGAAAATTTAACAAGTAGGCATGCTCGAGAAAAAGTCTGCCGATGAAGAATACACGCTGTGGGTTTCGTGTGCACATACGCGCTTTACAATTTACAAGCCGTCATCAAACATAAAGTGCAGTCGACGTAGCCAATGAAACCTCTCAGGAAACTGCTGGCGCTGTTTGCTGAGTTCTTGTATCAGAGCTATTGTCCCCAGCACACAACTGACAAAGTATGAGTCTAGCATGACACTTTTGTTTATGTTATGGGATATTATGAAGTTCAAACAGCAAAGATGCATGCTGGGAACTTGGCTCATTTTTTTTTTTTTTTTTTTTTTTTTTTTTGGTGGCATAGATGATTTCTCTGAGTCAGAAGCCCATCGAGCACATCCCAAAGTGTTGGTGCCGGTTGTAATGTAACGGCGTCAACCGTGATGCGTTTCCAAGTTCCATCTGCCTTATTAAACCTCCTCCTTTACCTCCCTAGGTCTGGAACGCTGTTGAAGTTTTATGTCAACATAAAATTTCCCTTAGGATAAATATGCAGGAGCGAGAGCCGTGTCACATGACTCAGCCCTGTTTAACTTTAGAAGAAATTTTCAAACTGCTTCCCACAGCAGCGGTACCATCTTCCTCCATCACTCCCAAGGCACAAGTGACCAGTCTTCTCTTCCCCTCACCAGCCCTTGAAGTCAATTTCCCAACTGGCTAATGACCTTGGCCCTCCCCAGGCCTGACCTTGACCCTCTCCAGTCACAGGCTCCTTTGCCGCCAGCACCATCTTTTCACTTGTTTTGAAACATTATCTTATGTACCCTAGAATGGTATGTACCGCAGAATGGTATGTACCCCAGAATGGTATGTACCCCAGAATGGCCTCAGAGCTGAAGATAACCTTGACATTTCTGGTTCTCCGGCCTTCACCTTGGAGTGAAGCACTCTTGGGTGCTGGGATTGACAGGCAGGGACGCATGCTTGGGACACTGGGCCTGCTACTGACTGAGCCACATCTCCAGCCTTTTGTTTGCCTTTAATATATCTTATTTAATTTTCAGTTTGTGTAATTTCATTTTTAATAATAACTATGAGTAACTTTGACTCATAAGTTCCCTGAAAATTTAATAATCTGTTATTGAGCCAGAAGAAGCAGAATTCAGCACAGCACCAGCCGACTCTGTCTGTGCTTCAAGCTCCTCTCCTTAGGAGAAGACCCAAGCAATGGCTGAGCAAAGATGGTGGGGGAGGGATCCTCTCAGATCCTCCCCTCAGGGCCAGGTGGATACTGCAGGTTCAGACATCCTCTCTCTCCCTGCTCCTTCTCTGTCACCTCTAAGAGTCGGCAGCTTGTGGCCCAGCATCCCTCAGAATCTCAGCACCCAGTCCAGGAACAACTTAGACCTCTGCTGTCGTCAGCACCCAGCTCTCTCTGTGCAGCTATGTCCCCGGTGCTCAGGTTCTCTGCTCCCATGGCCACAGCAGTGGCTGATTCTGATCCCCAGGGTCATGCTGAATCCCAATACAGTTGCACACATGCTGGAAGGGCCGAAGGGTTAATGTCCCAAGATGGTCTTTCCTCCCTGACTGAACAACCTCTTCCACCTGCCTGGCTGAGTCCTGCATCTTCCTGTGAGTCTGAACAGTCTGCCTTGTAGCCCGGCACCCCGCTTTTCTTTCTCGTTCTACTTTCCTGCGCTCTGGGTCCCCTGATATTGCTCCCCCGAAGAGTTTGCCTAAGGATTTGAGGGTTTAGTTTTCTAGGGCACCCAGCTAGCACCCAGTCACCAAGTCACTTATTTCTGACAGCTCAAACTATACACGCTGTCCAGTTCTCTGAGATGAACTTAACTACAGGCAGTGAGGGGCTCATTCCTCTGGTGGGTTGTCGCAATCTGGCTCAACACATGTTTGCAAGCCCTGGCTCCTGGTGCTTGGGAGCGAATAGACGGTTAAGCACCCATTGTCTGGAGAGCTAATGAAACGTAAAGAGACTGCAGCAAGGTAAAAGAATTGGCGGCCCCCAGTATTCTCTTCCTTGCCTATGATGTAGCAATATGTTTAGACTGATGTTCTACACTGCAATCTCAATTCCCAATTCAAAATCTTATCAGCAGTAAATTTAAAAAGAATATGCGCATCACATACCGCATACAAAAGTCATTTTGCTGCATTGTACATAAGAAATATTTATTGTAGATTAAAATTTTTTTTTTAGAAAAAGCTGTCAATAAAGTTTCTATACTTCATCACTTTTATGTTCTAAAACAGGCAGATAGAAGCATACATGAAGGCCCAGGTTCAGTCCTCAGCACTATAGAAGCTGGGCATGGTGGCACATGCCTAGCTAACCTTTCAGCACTCAGAGATGAAGGTGGGAGGAGCAGAAGCTCAAGGTCATCCTTGGCTATATATGTGACTATGTGGGTGTGAGGTCAGCTTGGGATACGTGGAAATTTGAAGAAGAAGGAAGAGGAGGAGGGAAGGAAGAAAGGAAAGGAAAAAAAGAGCAAGGTGGAAGAGGCCATAGAGAAATAAGTATATGTATGTATATGCATGTTTATGTATGTATATGCATACTACATAGCTGTACTATTCATAATTTCCCCAAACCGAGAGTTCCTTACACTCCTATTCATTATGGGATAGACAAATCAGCTGGGGCTTAGCTGACTCGGAAGACTGCACAGCAGTGAAAATGAACTGATATTACAAACAGCGTAGATAATGCTCACAAAAGGGAATGATGAACAGGAATTACAGAGAGTATAGGCTGGCCAATCCATTGTTTAACGTTCAGCCACACGAAACCACTCAAGAGTGGTTGAAATGAGACCACTACTTACTTCCCGGAAGTGGGGCCTGAGGGGCTGGGGAGGGGCAGTATTCTACATCTGTAGTGTGATTACTAGAGATAAGAGATTGCTTGTGAAAACACATTGACTTACGCCTTTATTATTTGTGCATTTCCCCTCTCTGTGTTATAGATCGATATATAAACTTGTATTTAAAATTAACTAAAGACATTTCAATTTTAAGGACTACCCTCCACCCAGATAACTAGAAATTCTGGCCACCTCATTTATAGTGCTTTTGGCAATAAATTTTGCCAGATATGCAAATGGTTCGCTGCTGATTAATAGGTGAAAGCTGGTTAAAACCCAGAGTTTTAACAGACAGGCCCACATTGAGCAAGGAGTCTGACACTAAGTTGGGAGGTAGAGTACATGCATCAGATGAAAAAGATCGGTCATCAAAGTCACCTTGCTCGTATCTCCACTTAGTTCACTGCACGCTGTTTAACCTCAGCTACACTTAGGATCCCTCCTGCTTCCAGTTCTCTCCGGCTTCCAATCACTATAGTCTCTGCAGAGGACTGTTCGTTCGGCATAGCTCTTTATCTATTAATAGCCACCTCCTAATCTGAGTCCAGATGCCACTGGTAAGAAATCCTCTTCGGATCAGGCGATGGTCTCTGAGAGGACTCCCAGGGATTCCCTTCCTGCTGCTATGCGCATCCTTGTGCAATTCCCCCACCGCAGGCTGGACATAGTCATCCCTGTCCAGCAGCTAGGCTACACATAGGTTGGGATACAAAAGCTTGGCTTCTGCTCTGGTCTCCATCTCTTCTCTGGCCACTCTTTATGTCTCAACATCCTCGCTCCGGAAAGAGGAGAAGCCAGCGGCCCAGCTGGGAATAGACCTGCCTTTGGCTAGCAGCCAGTGGGGATTTGAGGTCTGTCAATTGTCAAGTGAGCGTGCTCAGGGCGAGTCCTCTTCCAGGTCAAGTGTTCAGATAACAGCAGCCCAGAGTCAGGCACCCATCTGTACTGTACCCAGATTACTGGTTCAAAGAAACTGGGTGCTAATGTAAACTTATCGTTTAAACGGTTAAAAGTTAGAGCGATTTGTTACACAGCAAGAACACAGCCCACCTTAGCCCCAACCCAGCCCCAGGTGGGAGTCTTTCCATATATTACCCAAGGCTTCCCACAGCCACAATATTTGTGTGTGTCCCACGCCTTGTTGGGATCAGCTGCTTACAATCCCGTCTTTCCCATGACAGAGTCCAGGAACTATGTCTTGAGTTTTTTTATTTCATTTCCAAGAACTAGAGTTGTATTCTGTATGTGTTTTGTTAACACATGGACAAATAGGTAGTCATTTTAATCTTGGAAAATAAGTGGTCTCTTTGATTCTTAATCTTTTAATTTGAAAATAGCAAATAAAAGTTATGGGAACATGCACAAGGTAAACGAGTATAAACTTGGGAAATGAGGTGTGAGAGGAAGAGAAAAGGATGGCCCAATTTTTTGGTGCCCTAAGAGAAAGAGGCCAAAGAAAGAATTGGCCCATAGTGGAAGGTGGCGAGTTTAGCTTTGTACCTGTCTAAACTATTTATCTTTGAGCATGCTCTCTAGGCTTATATGGGTGGCAAGTCTGGAACTTTGGAAGAAGCTTTCTCTGGAGATAGACTTGGGAACTAAGGCTGTATATATAGTAATTGAAACTACCGGAGAGGAGCCAAACGTCTCATATCTTATGGATCGATAGGCACACTGTGGGGTGTTTTCATCAGGAGGGGGGGGCAGACAGGCACATGAAGAGGTGGGCAGAGAGACAGAAGGTTTTTCTAGAACTGAAATAATGCAGCAACCAAGGTAAATGGATAAAGGTCTTCACAAGGGGGGCGATCAACAACCCAAACACAGTTAAGTCAAGCCATTAACTGGAAAATATCTGTGGTCTGAATGAGAATGGCTCCCATAGGCTCACGTGTGAATATTTGGTCCCCAGTTGGTGAGATTATTTAGAAAGGATGAAGGTGGCCTTGTTGGGGGAAGTGTGTCACTGGGGCAGGTTTTGAGGTCTCAAAAGACGCGTGCCGTTCCCCGTCTCCTCTCATCCCTCCTCTGCCTCATAAATATGTCTCAAGATGTGAGTTCTCAACTGCTGCTCCGGCCCTTGCCTGCTTGCCTACATGCTGCTGCCATTCTCTGAGCCGTGATGGTCATGGCCTCTAACCCCACCAAAACCACAAACCCCAGATAACTCTTATTTCTTTAAGTTGCTTTGGCCATGGTGTTTTCTCACAGCAATAGACAAGTAACTAAGGCCCCCCATCCTTTAGTTTAGTAGCTAGAAGGTCACTGAAGTCTGTAGTTAATTGTACTTCCCAAAGATGCTAAGCTAGTATTTCCCCATCCTACATGCTCTTTAAAAATTCTTCTTAAAAAATTAGGGTCTCGCCTTGTAGCTCTGTCTGGCCTGGAACTCACCATGTAGACTAGCTGTCCTTGAATACACAGAGATCCACCTGCCTCGGCCTACCTGGTGCTGGGATTAAAGGCTCACGTCTCTGGGCCTGATCCACAATGCAATCTCATCACCATCCCAGTGAGAGATGAAAGCTTTACCATCTTCCCTTAATTCTGGGTGTCTTGTGACTTCTTTGAGCAATGAAGTGTAGCAGAAGGGATGCTGTGGGGCATCTCAGGCATAAATGGTGACACCATTTCTGCCCTATTCATGGGCAGACTAGAGCATCTCATGTAAGGACCCAGACTACCCTGAGACCACTCTCTAGTGAGAAGACTAAGCCACCTAGAGAGGCGGTGAATAGGTCTCTGGCTAAAGGACCTAGTCTTGGTATCATCATTCTTACTCAAAGTTAGATGTAAAAACTTCTAGATGATTCTAACCCATAGCTGTAAAGTCACTCTCAGATTTCAAAGTCTTCCAGGTGAGGCTTTGGGTTCACAAAGCAGAGACAATCCAACTTCCCGGCGTTCAGAATCCATGAGCATGATAAGATGGCCATTTTATACCAATAGTTCCTAACCCTGTGACTTTAGAGAAGGCAGTGTCCGTGGAGTGGTCAGGAGAGATGGCATCGCGCAGTGGGCTGGGAACATGCAGTAGCTGACTGAGGAAGACGGTGACAGAATAAACAGAGGAAAGTTAGGAAATTCAAAGTGGAGGATGACAAAGGAGGGCTGGGGGAGTTCCTGTTCACTGGAGTACCTGGGAAAGGCAGATAGAAGAAAATATCAGCAGGGACAGAGGAGGAGACAGATGGGGGCTGTGCAGGGCAAGAGCAAAGTGCTGGCTTGAGGGTTTTCTGCTGAGACCAGAAGAAAGCAATGGAATTTGTGGGGAAAGAAAGGCTGAACGATATAACAGAGTTGTGGCCAGGAGAAGTATGGGCTGGAGAAGTGGAAGGTCCAAAGGACCGGGGTTCCCTGCAGGTCAAGGTGCAGAGGTCCTGAGAATGAGACAAGGGAGAATGTACCAGAGAGTGAGACCCCAGCTCATGGCCAAGAACTTGCTGAGCTCTGGGACTGGTGGCTGACAGAGTGGAGATGAAGTCCCAGGAAGGAAGACAGTCTCAGAAGTTCAGGTTGATCCTGTCAACCCAGGATGTAAAATCTCCAGGATGACAATGAGGTCCACGAGCCAGGCCTTGAGCGCTTGTGAAGAGTGCTAGCCAGTTGTCAGTGTCCAGGAGGAGGATAGGGGGGTGGACAGAGCCGTGAGAAAGGAGATGTGTGTGTAGACACGCAGTAGTGTGGAAGAGAGAGCCAGGACAATCCAGCCGCCACTTCTGCCTCCGAATTTCAGGGCTCCGGTAAACAACTTCCCCTTGATGGACTGTAGAAGAAACGACAACTTCTGTTAAGACAAACACGAGAGACACTTCTGTGAGGATGTGGGGGAAAGTAATAAAATGAGTGGCCATGGGAAGAGGGCAAAGGTTAAGACAGGAAGGGGCCCCCTTTTTTGTTCTGGAGCCCTTTTTTCTTTGGGGTCTATCATAGAGCATTCAGCAGCTGCATCCTGTGTTAGGAGACCCATGAGGGTCAAATTCTCAGCCCCCCACGCCCAGCTCTTTTCTCTCCAGTTCAGCTTCCCTCCCCTAAGTTCCTCCACTAGAGCCTGGAGGTGCCCTGATGTGTTCCACGGCTAGCTGACCGTCTGACAAGGCTGCTGGAGAGAGAGTTCTCGGGGTGCTGCTTGCCTCCAAGACTCCTTAGACAGCCCAGGCATCTTGACTCAGGAAGTTACAGAGAGCAATGGCTCTTCCTGTTATGACTTGTGCTATAAATGAAAAAAGGGAAAATATGAGCGAATTCTTGAACTCTCATGAGAGGAAGACAATAAAAAAACCATGTGACCACCCAACTGGAAGCTCATTTTAAAATAACTTTCTTCGGCTATTTTAAGACAGAAACAGACAGGCTCTTATTCATAAGCTTGGTAAAGGATGCCTGCGAGACAGGGTTCCTCTAGCCTCTGCCCTGCAGAGTCCCAGGGCTACAAAGAAAGGCGTGTGAGCCTGTCCCTGGACAGGCCCACACCTGTCACGCCGGCAGGCCATTCCACATTTCCATCTCTCAATTTCTTCTTATATCCTTTGCCTTTCATGGAGGCATACAAGTCATTGCAGAGGCCAGAGCAGCAGGCTTTTCTGGGTCTGAGCATT
This sequence comes from Alexandromys fortis, assembly GCF_014885135.2. NCBI lineage: Eukaryota > Metazoa > Chordata > Mammalia > Rodentia > Cricetidae > Alexandromys > Alexandromys fortis. The sequence continues at coordinate 13,138,581 of NW_026067908.1, read as the reverse complement.
GGGCTTCTAGGTTGCTTCCACTCAGGACTCCTGGGTCAGGAGGCCTGTTATCATCTTCATCTCAGGGATGCAGAGCAGTGGCTTAGGAAAGAACATTGTTTCCCGGGGTCTCAGAAAGAGAACCTGGGAGGTGACACAATCAAGCTCCCAAGTTTCCCTAAAAAACCATTTCAGGGTTGCCTCTCCATTATGAGACATCAATCATCCAGAGCCGTCAAAGTCTGTCACCCTGACTCTCTCCACCTTCTTCACAGTGTTACTCGGGGGCTTTGTGGCAAGGCATGGTGACATTCACCTGCAACATCAACACTAGGGAGAGGACTGAGAGCTCTAGATCAGTCTTGGCTACACTGTGTCCAAATGCTCAATGTGATACAATAAATACATTTTTAAAAAATTTAACTAAAAAGTAACCAGTTTCCCTTCAAACCAGGCTGGCCCTGGTGGATTTCATGCTCCAGAACCTCCTATCCCTGTACCTCAAGAGAAGGAGAGTGAGGGTGAGCTGAGGCTGGGCAGAAATTGGGCATCCCTGAGAACTCTGTTTCTCCTGGACCATGTATCCCTGAAGTCTCTGTCTCTGCCTTTCTCTTGATCTTTCCCAAAGACAGGCTTCTTCCTTCATATTCTCTGCTAACCTGTTCTCTATGGACTCTGATTCTCTCTTCACACCACCCTCCTTGTCCACACTACATACAGAAATTTGCAATGCAATCCTGTGGCATCCGCTTCACTGATGTGTGCCTACAAGTCTCGGCGTTTCTTAACTCTGTGTAGCCTTGGCTCTCCTGAAACTGGCCTCAAACTCACAGAGATCTGCCCACCTCTACCTCCCAAGGGCTGGGATATTTAAGGTGTGCACCGCCACCACCACCTGGCTCCTTGTTTTGTGCTGAGCCATAGTCGGCTAGGTCAGCAACCACGCAACCCTGACTGTGGTTGCCTCTTTTCCTTGCTATGATGCACAGCCAGAAGCAGAGCGGAACAAACCCAGCTGGGCTGAGGAAAGATTCCCTACGCCCACTTCACCCGAGACTGTTTGTCAAACTGTCCTATTAGGAGGAACAATGTCAACGTTTTTACATATACTTCTAAAATTCCCACTGGCCCCGAGGCCTCTTGGAGTCTTTATAAACGTTTTCACTTTTAGAAATTATAAACCACCGGCTCTAATAGTTCTTACAGACACATAGCTGAGTTCCCCCTTGACCTCTCCACCACCCTAATCTACCTACCCCGGGGCCCTACCTGGGGGTTCCTCTGCAGCTGTTGCACAGGTGGCTTCCGTGACTGTCACCTTTGCCTCCCGCCATATATGCTGCTCTTTGGACACTTGCCCTGTGGGCTGCTGCCATGTCTCTTGGTTCCTACTGCCAGCCCCCAAGCACAGCCCAGCACTCCAGACACAGCACAGTGGTGGCTCAGGGAATGTCTTCAGGACGGTTATGCCCCTGCTGGCTTCCCACTCAGAGGTGATTTCAGGACTCAGGCTCCTGACAACTCAGAGGACTCCGGTGTCTCTGTTTGATCCATTATAACTCACAGGTCATCTATCCCAGGGCATGTGACTTGGGAACTGGAGTGGGACAGCCTGTCCCTCCACACCCTCTGTGAGCCTCTGCTCGGTGACTGTGCTTTTCCCCTTGGGGAAAGTATTTCCCAGGAGACTTCATGTTCTCTCAGGCTCTTAGCCCTGGGGAGGTCTGCCCTGTGTGGATTGCCTCAGTGGTAGTTATTCCTCTCTTGGCAACTGACAGACTTCATTCTTCTTAGACCAATCTGGTGTGAAGAGGGACACACACACACTCACACACACGTATATACACATGCATCACACACACGTGTGAACACACACATGTACGCACACACACACACACACACGATTGTATGGCCGAGGTGGGTCAGTCTAGCTTGTCTTCTCATCTCAAGAGCACGGCTGAGCTGGCCACAGTTTTCTTACCTGTGAAATGGGAGTCATGCTAGTTCCCTCTGGGTGGAGCTGGTGTGAGCAGTATCAGGTGATGCACCTAGTGTTCAATGCTGTGCCTGCACCTGGCTGCTGGGTCCATTACCTTTATGGGGTTCTGTTGTCTCTTACTTCCTCCGTTTTGATTGTGAGTTCCTTTAGTTTTTTTTCATTTTTGCTGTTGACTATTTGTTTGTAGGTCAGTGAAATGAATGGGTGTATTAGTGAGTGAATGTAAAATAAACATCTTTACAAATGGCCAATGGGGAAGAGTTTACTAATAGTGCTCAGAGATAAGGGATTGTATGCATTCATGCCCCTCTTTCCCATGGAGACACAGTGTGACACTGACCATAGCTACAGCTCCCTAAACTCACCCCCGTTTCTGCTCTGAAGCCATCTTTGGAATATATTCCTTCTCTAACCATCCTTGAGGTGAGTCAGGAAATGAAGAGAGTCTCTAATGTCTGTTTTGGATCTTCAGCTTCTAGTCATTACTACACAGGCATCACCAATCCATCCATCATTAATCCACCCATAACCCATCCATCTATCTGTCATCCATCCATCCATCCATCCATCCATCCAGTTAAAGCCTTGCTGAGCCCAAATTTATGCATCTACAAGACAGGGATAATTGATGTGAGTTTAAGTCACGTGAACCCTGTCAGGTTCCTGGAACACCATGAGCTCATTAATATTTACTCCATGGATTCCACTTCTTTACTAACGAGCCAACTTCAGGAGAATCTTAATGCCCTGGACTGTCCCATCCCTGTGACTGGATGATGTCCAATGAGCCTGTGCTTTGTTTTGATGCTCTGAAAGCGTGGGTGTCAGGAGTGCACTAGACCCCTTCATTAGCATAAGACTCTCTCTGACCTCCAGAGAGACCAATAAGGAAATTCCCAGGAGAAAGGCTTCAGAGGCTCCATGGGTGATGGAAGTGCAGAACAGGAGCCTGGCAGGACTGCAACAGGAACTTAGGATCAGCCCCATCACCTCCTCCCAGAGTCTGCCTCCCTTCCCTCTGCCCACTTAGGCCAGATTCTCCCTTCTCCCCCAATGAAGCTTTGGTATGACTTCTCTGTGAGCCCTGGCCTGATTATAGGGAGTGGGCTGTAACACCTAAGGCCTGGGATTAAGAAAATATTGACTCCTGAAGACAATGAAGTAAAACTGATTAGGACTGACATTTGTGCAATACTTTACGGTTTGCCTTGGGTTCATGCAATGCTATCCCATCGCAATCCTGTATTCTGGGAAACAGGCATTTTTATATCCATTTTTAGACTGGAGACACTAACTCAGCCACAGACTGGATGCTTAGGACATCACATGTGGCTCCCATCCCTAAATCTATATCCAGAGCTTTTCCCTCACATTTTAGAGATCTCCTTTTCATGCGGCCCCAAGACACTGGAACAAAGTGACTATAGTATGACTCAGCACACCTGTGACCCTGACTAAAACACTACTTGGAAAGACTTGTCTCAGTGGCCGTCACTGAAAACCAACTGTTCTGGGTACATCCCCATCCAGCTACCCTGACAGTAACTTCCCGAGTTCCCAGTGCCTCAGCGGCTGAGACTAAAAAGATGATGATGAGGATTGTGGCCTAAATGGGCAGAGGGAGGATCTCGGGTAGAGGAAACCTCATCCGTACATAGCAGGCTGCAAAGAACTGCTGAGTTGGGGGACAGGGCACCGGAAGGGGTCCGAGAGCTGGAGAGAGGAGCAGAAGGAAGTGGGCAGAAGAAAGTAGAAAGCCGGGGTTCCCAGGCCCCAAGTGGCAGGGGAATGATGCTGGAGGACATGGAGTCTTTTCCTATGAGTAATGGGAAGTCTGTAGGAAGTTTTACGACTCCGCATGGCTATGCTTGCGTCTAGCTGGAGTGTGACGAATGCGTTGGGAGGGGAGAGAACAGAAGGACTAAGCGAGAGAGTTTTCTCCTTCTATTGAGTTTTCAACGGCTTCAAAAACATCTCAACAGGGATGGAGAGATGGCTCAGTGGTTAAGAGCACCAGCTACATTTCCAGAGGACCTGGGGTCCATTCCTAGGACCTGGGTGGCAGCTCACAGCTGTCTGTAACTTAATGACTTTTACAGGGATGGTTAGGAGTTTGTTGGACAGCTTTGTCAACACTGTTGGTAAGAAAATGGTTGTCTGGGGAGCCAGCACAATCAGTGACAGAGATATTAACCCACAACAGAGTGGCCACAGTTGGTGGGCACTCAGTGAATATCCCCATAGCTATTCCCGGGCTCTTTTGGGTGGGGTCACTACAATGGTCTGTCCTGTCCCCACCCACTCCCTCCCCCTACACCCTGTCTGCTTTCATCTCTCTCCCAAAGAGGCAGCTTCTGCCTTGTTCCCTTCTCCCCACTTCTCCTCCCCTCCCTCTTTGCCCTTCCTCCATCTCTCCTCCCCCTTTTCCCTTACCCCTCCATAACCCACTAAATAAATACCCACTTCCTCTGCATGGTGTGCCTACCTGTCTTGGTCTCTCACCCACCATGCTGCTCTATGTCTAGGATCTGCTGGCCCCCATGGCCTGTGGGCCATTTGGAGGTTCCCTACCTGGGACCCAGCTGCCTTTGTGGCCCGCCATGATCTCATGGCCCGCCATGATCTCATGGCCCACTGCCCACTGCCTGCCACTTCTAGGGGACCTACCACATTTCTGCCACTGTGCCCCTCAGGGAACGGCACCCTTTTATTTTTTACCATAACAGCGACCTCATCCTGTCCTGTCTTTTTCCAGATGCCAACCTACCCAGTTGCCTGACACCCTGATTATTTTAAATGGATGGAAAGCTGGAATAACTTTGCCATTTAGAGCAGATAGACCTAACTTCAAACTATGTCTCTTCCACTTCAACATATAAGGCAGATTGCCTTGGTTTTTTAGATTCTCTATTTCCCATTTGTATGAGATTACCGAGGCCACGCTGCAACAGCACTGATGGGAAGATGCGTCTCCGAAACTCTCTGTCCTGGCCCTGAAGCTGCATTTGGGCAAACTATACTGCTGCTCAGCTGGTTGACTCCTTCAGAACCTTGGCTGTGAGTTCTGCTCAGAGAGTTCCATGACCATCCTTGCTCCTTCTTGTCTACTTTCTGTGAGCTTCTTTTTGGGAGTCCAAAGAAGTGGGTCCACTCCACCTTGATCAAAGGTCAGAAAGTTCAAGCCTATTCCTACTCCTTCAAGGAGATGACATGAAGTTTGACCCAGAGAATAGCTGCCTACAGGATGCTTGGTCTAAGGTGTGATCATTGCATGCCTTGCTTAAACAACAAAATACTTAACTCAGGATATAGTTGCTTGATGTTTCAAGCATTAACAAGTAATTGCTCTGTTCTTTGCATCATGTTAAAGCAGTCTTTTGCCTTCTTCCTTCCCTTTGGATTGGGATATATAAGCATATGGAAAATAAACATGGGCAAATTCAGTATGCACTGGATTGCCCTCCTCGTTCTAGTCTGTGTCTCTCTTCCTTTTCTTTCACATCTCTGTTTCTCCTGCTTAATATTTTGACTCCTCGCACCCCTTCCATGGAACACGTGAGCCTCATCCAGGCTGGACCCCGACACTTTTTGTTTGTGTTCTTTCCGTTACCATTATCCCAGCCAAGCATTGCAACACTGGCAGCCACAGCCTTCCCAGTGGCAGTAGGAAGGCAGTGGGCAGCTTTTCTAATGTTAAGTGAATAGACCTTAGCAGGTCCAGCCCCAGCACAGGCCTAGTGGGACTCTGCTCCACATTATGCGAGCCACTCTTTGAAACCTCTGACTGGGGCATTTCAACCCTCCTTGTGGTCTCTTCCCTCTGGTAACACCGCTCCCCACAGCTACTTCCTCTGTTCTTGTCCTCCTAAGATTTGTTTGTTAAAATCTGAACCCTCGTTGGGTGGTGGTGGCGCACGCCTGCAATCCCATCACTCAGGAGGCCGGGTGAGGACACAGCAAGTACCTGTCTCCATGTCAGCTGAGTCCTGTCCACACACTGAACCTGAACGCTTTTTAAAGCCGCCACACACGGAACCCAGGCCCTTGCACCTGCTAGGCAAGCTCTTTACCACGGCACTCGTTGGAACTTTGGTTCCAGCCCATGTTAAATTCTCGGTCGTGTTTATAGTTATGAGTTCCTAGCGTCGTGTATCTACCCGCCCACTCACTAAGCATGTGTGATTTACTTTCATTTGTCAGGCTCCAAGTAGGGCATTTGACACAGTACTGAATAAGACCCAAGCCAGCCCTCACGGAGCTCAGTGTGGATTGGGGGTGGGGGGGGAGGGGGCACAGCGGCCACTCTGGGAACAGCTCCTGGCCTCTTCCACTTACTTTCCTTGCTGACCTCACCAGCCTTCTCTAGCGGGCACATTTCCAAGCACCACTGAGAGATCTCTGGAAGCCATCGTTACAAAGAGGTTAACTCAGTATCTCTTTGTGTTACTGTTTATTTGATTTTTCCATCCTCTTTAGCTGTAAATTACTCAGGATTGATTTCCTCAAATGGCTCACTCTGAAATCAGTTTGAACCCTTTTTAGCACTGTGGCTGGGACATGAAGAAATATTCCTAAAAAGACGGTGAAAGAAGTAATCAATCTATGCCGCTACATTCCCCGACTGAAGCCGCTACTACGCTAAGCACAAAGACACAAGGGTAGGGAAGCCAGCAGGTCCCTGACCTAATGAATGGATGTCTGGTTCATTGACTGGAACTCCCGTGGACCTCTGAGGACCTGGCCTGCCCAGGACTAAAGGTGGCACCGGCACTTTAGTGTGACACAGGCCCTTCTGGGTGTCCTTTACCTCCTTCCTGCTGAGCCAGAGTAGGAGATGGCAGTTCACTGTGGTTTAGCTTGTCCTGTACACTCCCAGCTGGTGGCCGGTGGCTGGATTTAAATAGCAAGCATCTGCATTTTTAATGTTGACTGGAATTGGAAGAACAGCGATAACCTTTCCAAACCGATATTGGTTTTTCCGTGATCGGGCAGCACTGGCCTCCTGCAATGCTTAAGTGGAAAGTTTAAAGCCTTTTCAGTATCGCAGAGAGTGCGGAATCCTTCCAGGGTGCCGGCACTGCTGGTCTTCTGGAAGCTTCCCTCCCAGTTCATAGCTATCTTAGTCCTGGGCCTGGAGGGGAGACAGTGTGAGAACCAGGACCCCCCCCCCCACACACACACCCCACACCTGGTCCAAGGAGCAGGAGATGACACCCAGGACCGTGAGGAAACTCAGAGGTTCTGAACCAGAGCCCTGGCCTCAGAACTGCTCTAGACGACTCTGTGCCCCTCACCACCTGGGAGCTTGGACAAGCTGCTCAGTCTTCCCAGTTCTCTTCTTCCTCACTTGTGACCCAGGACAAAGAAAGCCTACTTCACAAGTTGTGCTGATGCTCTGCACGCAGTGGCTTTTGTCCTTGTCCCCACAATTACACACTGAAGGTGAGAATGCTGGACTCCTACTGTTTGGTTAAAAGCAAGATTTATTTTCACATCTACTTCATTCTGATGATCCTAAATAAAATGGGCTGTGACAGCCTGTCTGAATACTTAATGGCATCTTTGGTTCAGTTTTCTTTTTTTTTTTTTCAAGTTTGGTCCCCTGGGGCTAGGAATAGAACCCAGTGTCTTCCACATGTTAGGCAAGCACTCTACCACTGATTCCCATCCCCCAACCTTTCTTTATATTTATTGTAGTGATATTCATATAATTGTCCTGTGATGTAGCCAACAGACAAATGTGGTGACTAAAATCGGAATTAATTAAAATGGTATAAAATTGACAATTAGCGCCTTAGGTGCAGCCACCATGCTCAGTGTCTCTCTGGCCACACAGAACTCATGTCCACTGCAGACGGAGGGTGTTCAGGTTATCACAGAAAGCCCCATTGGAGAGTTCTAAGTAAAAGGGCACGAGAATGCAGGCGAGAGAGGAGGCGTGGCTCGTGGGTTTCCTGTGTGTGCCGTAACAAATTGGAGCAATCTTAGTGGTTAAAAATAGGTCAGATTTCTCTCATTCACGTTATCATGTCTATTGCTGGCATCCTTGTTCAGGTGATGGTCAGAAAGTCGTGTTGCTGAGACTTCACGGCGCAGTTCTTGACATTTCTAGGGACACAGTCTCACACCAAACTTCCTGGTCCCCTAGCGCTTGCAGTCTTTCTGCTCCCTGTTCCCTCTTCAGAAACAATCCCTGAGCCTTAGGTGCAGGACTTGTGTTGTAGATATATCAGGGGGAACTGGGAACCCCTGAGAGTTTCCTGTTGAAAGACCACACTTCCCAGTTTCCCCTTTGGACTACAGAAGTCATTTCCGCCCTTATAAGGGTCCACATCCTATCCTCTTCTGTGGGCATTTTGGCCATCTGCACGGGTGAATGACAGAATTGTCCTTTGCTGTGAATACACACGGTCCTGTCTGAGGCCGAGCCTCTCTTTCTTTCCACCTTCTTGTCTCAACAGCTTCTCAAATAATCTAACAGCCACAGTCCTGCATTCTGATTGGTTGTGGTTTTCTGCAATGGTCTCTGCTGTATGGTGCAGGAGAATTATTGTCTGTGTTCTGTGAATCATGTTTTAAATAAATGCTGATTGGCCAGGCAGGAAGTATAGGCGGAAGCCCATTCCTCCCGAGTCCTGCTCAGATCACCGAAGAAGCAGGATGTGACCTGCCCTGCTGAAAAAGGTACTGAGCCAAGTGGCTAACATAGATAAGAATAATGGGTTGATATAAGTTATAAGAGTTAGCAAGAAGCCTGAGCTAATGGGCCAATCAGTTTATCATTAATGTAGATTCTCTGTGTGATTTTCTCTAGGACTAAATGGCTGTGGGAACTGGGCAGGACAGAAACCCCAACAAGCAGGCCCTCATGTTACAGCTGTAAGAGAAGTGTCCTTGATGAGAGATGAGAACTGAAAAGGACAAATCTTTAGAGTGTAGTTAGGGATGATGCTGGTTTAGTATAGTGTGGGTTCTCCTCCAAGATCCATGGCTTCCCTAGCCCTGCACAAGAAGAATGATCACACCAACTGGTTATCAATACAAAATGGTCAGCCCTGAAAAACCACCTCCAAGTGACATTGTACAGACTGAACAGGCTGTATTTGTGTATTTAGGAACACACGCACACACATGCACACACATGTGTAACAACAATTAAAGAAAAAGAGGCTGTGAATTTGAAGAAGAGTAAGGGGTAGGGTTTGGAGGGAGAACAGGAAAAGGGAAATGATGTAATTATGTTATAATCTCAAAAAAACTTTTAAAAATGATAGATTTAGTTTCTTATAGTTCTGGATGTCTGAAGGCCTAAAATTTGTTCTACATGACTGAAACCAAGGTGTTGGTGTTGGTGACCTGGCCACACAGAATGCCACACGGGGAGTCCAGAGTCAGGCTCAACTCAAGAGCCCTGTTCAATCACATTAGCAAAGTCTCTTTTGTCTTGTTAAGGTGACAGCCACAGATCCCTGGACTGCCTTGAATGTAGGTATCGTGGGTCTGATCTCCTCCAGATAAGCAGAGGAGGCAAGGGAGGGTGCCAAAAGAAACATACTATTCTTCCAGAACATTCCTCCTTCATGCCCGTCCTTGCACATGTTCACCCAGGTGTGGAAATTGATGTGAACATTGTACATTCTGAGGGAGGAGGAAAATTTTCTACTCTGAAAGAGGCAGTGTGAAGAAAAATTTAAATTTAATTTGGCATTATATACCTTCCCATTTAAAACTCAGTGTGAGCATTTCACCGCATTCAGGACAGACAGAGGGTTCTTTGCAACCCCCTTGGAGCAGTGTCCCATCTGCGGTGCCTTCCCTCGGCACACGAAAGTAGCTATTGCAAGCATTTCTAGGCTCCTTCCTATCTCCACGTGACCTGACTCCTCTTGGACATGTATGCACACACACAGGGGCAGTTGTACTGCAGAGGCAGAGGGCTGGTCTCTTTGTCCAACTTTGCACCCTCCACTCCCTGCTTCCCCGCTTCTGCTGACCTATGGTGTGGGGTTGCCCTTCATGGAGCACCCAAGAGGTACCTTCTCTGCCTGTGGATGCTGGTCCAAACAGTTCATCGCATCCTGCTTCCTGAACCTTCTCCAGTTCCACCAGACTGATGATGGTCTTGATGGTCTCTCCTTTCTCCAGAATCTTATTCATTACCCAGAGCACTGCCCTTCCTTACCCTGTCTCCTGCTCTGTCTACACTGCCCTCCCCCTGGTGGTGACTCACAAACTCTAAGGGGGAAAAAACCACCAATATCGTTGTGTGTGTGTGTTTCATCAAAGAACACTGATTTCGCAAAGTAAAATTCCAAGCAGACATTTCCATGTATTGGTCTATCTCTTCTAATGAAATACCTAAGAAAGGCTAATAAAATAAAGAAATGTATGCATCTCAGAGTTCTGGAGACCCAGGGCGTTGTTTCTGGCATCAGCTTGTCTCGGTAAGGACTTTGTGCAGATGAAATCACCATGAAGAAAACAGGTACAGAAATGAAGGTCACACAACAGGACAAGAAGTCAATGAAGCTGAGGAGTAACCACGCTTGTGTTTTTATTACAGTTACCACGAAGATTAACTGGGGGCTCCCATGAGCTCCCATGAGCACCAACCACCTTCTCCCTTCTAAGGGCCTTCTGCAGTGACCTAAGAACTTACCGCCACCCCTACTTCTACTTCTTAGGGGTCCAACACTTGAACGTCGGGAGAAGTCACATCCGAACCAGAGCAACATGCACAGATGTACGTGCAGGCAAAACACCAGCACACATAAAACAAAATAAATTTTCAAAAGAGATACAATCATGAAAGCTAAAACCAAAAGAGACATTTTTAAAAGATCAGTGACTCGGAATTGTTTAACGACACATTCATGTAATACTGTTTTGGAGTGGGCAAAATGTCTGCCATAAAATTTGAAAACCTCGTAAATGTAAACTATATTTCACGTTGTCTACAATGTAACATAACTTGAAAATGCTGTGATTTCTGCAGAAACTGTCTCAGATGCTGCCAAATATGGTTGTGATTTGTGTTGCCTAAGTTACGACTGCTGAGTTTTATTTAGAAAATGAAGATGCCTGGGCTGGAGAGGTGGCTCAGTGTTAAAGGCGAGGCTCATAACCAGAAGTTTAAGAAAATTGAGCTGTCCAAAGTGCCTTCCAATCTATCTATCCATCCATCCACCCATCCATCCATCCATCCATCCATCCATCCATCCATCCATCCATCCAGGTATTTATTGAGAACCTACCATCTGCCTGGCATTGCTCCAACACAGGCAGCTTTGGCCTTCATTAAAGCTTCCTCCTTGCTTTGTGTCCGATGACAAATTGATTCCCACCACTGTCAATAGTCACTTCCAATAAAATCGCCACGAGCCCTGAAACAGAGAAGGGCTGCAGGCTACTCGGAAGGGAAACCCAGGCTTGTTTCCCGACACAGGGCTTTTATCACCTGACAAACACCAACACGGTTCTGTGTGTTTCAAATTAGAGACACCTCAATCATTCCGCAGTGCTTTCATCAATAGTGAACTCAGAGCGCTCGGGTCTGGGACTAAGCTTGCCAGACACACGCGTGTTCTCTGGAATCTCCGAGCATCTCAGAACGGTGCTTCAGCACAACCCTTGGGCTGTTTCTGTAGTGAGATCAGTGACAGAAAGCACAAAAGGGCAAAAACCACGGCTCTGACCACGTCCCCAAAGGGCGCACCTTCATAGAAGGTGCCGAGTCAAGACGCAAAGCGCAAAGCCCCTGTCTGACCTCCGCTGGGAGGTGAAGCGACTCACCTTTTGCCACTCTCTGGGTGTACACAGCAACCTCAATCAAGGGCTGCAATTCTTCGCTTGCAGACTGTAAATACACTTTAGAAAGCAGGTGAATTCGGAAGCATAGAATAATATGGGCCGAGTAAGGCTTTCCAGTATCGTAGGCCGTGGTCCGTGGGGTGCAGAAAAGCGTAAGGAAGCGCCAGGTGGGGCGTATTCTGAAGGACGAAGCGACTGCATGTGGTATTGGTGGAGAACAGAGAGGAGCAGAGGCTTTTGTTGGAAGTGGCTGTGCACCTGGTGTCGTGTTTGCGGAGACAGGGATGAGCCGTCATTGCTAAGTACCAGGTTTGCACCACAGACACTGAAGCTTCAAAAGCTAACACACTGGCCTGATCTTCCCAGGGCGGCCCTTCAAAGATCCTACGGTCTTTCATTAAACTGGCTGGTCCTAGGGCAGAAAAAGAACTGCTCTGACCTGGGAATGGTCTTCAGAGACCGCAAAGGTAGGTAAGACCTTCTGTCACTTGCGGAACATTTTCCTTCTTCTACAGGATTTCTGTCTCCTGAATTGTTCCAAAAATACTACCCAGTATTGGGATACCTGCGTTTGTTAACTTAGCCTACCCATGAGATGGCCAAGGATGATTGACAGTCATGCTGGACCAATACAGAAAGGAAGTTGTCCTAGAGTTCCCTTACTCCTCTCTGACCACGGATCCTGTGGCCCACAAGCTTATGGTGATAAAGACTCTCAGATGGAGCTTTGGGGTTCTACCCCAAAGTAAGTGGAAGTTAAGGTAAGGATCTACTTGGGGGGCGGCAATGTGGGTTCAGGGAGAGAATCCAGTTCTCTTATAACACTGCTTGGAGAAGAGAAGCAAATCTAGGGTGAAGGAAGCTAGGGTTGGGCAGGGATGTTCAATCTGAGCCCTCTCTGTGAAGGGGCTAAGTCTAAGGACTCTATCCAAGCCCAAATCCTAAGCTGCACCACCATCTTCTAAAAGATGTTCTTGTTGGCTGCATAGTTGTAAGACCCAAGAAGCTAGTGGTCAAGGAAAAAGCCTGACTCCTCAGTCCCTTCCTAGGTCCCATGGGGGTGGTTTCAATTCTATAACATGACCATGCCAAAGGCCAGCAGCCCGGAGCCTGGCATGCAGGGAGCTGTCATAAATACCTGGAGAAAGGAGGAAAGTACAAGGGATGGGGAAAGACTGTCAGAAATACCAGTGACAGCATTTCAGACTGACCAACATCTTGAAGAATCACGTGAGGCAAACTCCTTGTTTGTAGACAGAACGTTATAAACTTTCAGTTCATTGGTCCTTCAGTGTATCTGATGGAGATGAATTCTGTGCGTGACGCTGAACCCCTGACAGGAATGAAGGACACCCCTTACTCTCCGCAGGATCAACTGTGGGAGGCGATGCAGACTCCACAGGAACACAATGAGCTGACCACAGAGAAAAAGTGGTAATTCCAATCCTGCCTGTGGCTAGATAGGCCTGGAGTGGGGAGGCCGCGTGAAGGGAAGGACACCTGTGCTGGCACTGGGGGCCCCTGTGCGCTCAGAGGTGAGGAAGGGGAAGTCATTGAGAAGCAGGAGTAAGGCTCCCCAGAGAGCCACAGGTGACCAATGAGACTTCAGAGAAGGAGGCAGTGACAGCAGAGTGATGGGGATGGATCTGGAGTGGCTGGAAGGCCAGGGAGGACTCGAAAGCTTCTGAGAAAGAAAATGAAGCAACCAGGACCATCCTCCAGAAAGATGAAGTCACCAGAGAGGAGTGAGAAGCCGTGGGGAAGGAAGCTGGATGCATGGCCCAGGCAGGAAGTGCAAGCCTGACCAGGGGCAAGGAGAGTGGGATGGAGAACAGGTGAGGGTCTTAGAAAGTTCTTATGATGGTACAGCCAGGCCTGAGAGGCGCATCATCCTGCATCCCGGTCTACATTTCCTCCTGCATAGGACGGTGGGTGAGGACTGGAAGGATGTGTTTGAAGTTCATCCAAAGTATCAAGTTTGAACATTGACGTCACTCACTGAGAATGTCAACAAGGGAAGTTAAGGGCCTTTATTTTTCTTTTTTCTTTTTTTTGATGGATTGAGTTATGAGCATTCTCACAGGACAGTGGGAAGAGGCCCAGAAGAGTGGGTTAGGAATCTTCAGGGTGTAGGAGACCGAGGAAGCCGTGAAGGTGGACGACCAACCTTCAGCTAATTGGGGATGGGAGGATGACTCATACCAAGTAACCAGAAACCAGCAAGTAGGAAAGAAGATGTCAAAAACGTCAGGAATGTGTCTGAAATAGTCAAGGGCAGGAAGGGAAGAGGAGTGACAGCTGGAAATGCTAAGTCACATAGCAACCACTAAAGCGTTTCTCTGGAAGAAAGGGGCTTAAAGAGGAGAGGGGGACACAGGCAAAAACACAGGAGGGGGCAGTGCTGGGAGAGGGCAGTGTGTGCTGTGATGTCACAGCCAGGACACTCAGCCAGGGGACAGCCTCCCCAAGGTGCTTACGGCCAGAGAAAGAGCCCCACTGATTTGAAACCAGTTTTGACTGCTTCTGGAAGGAGGGACCAAAATGGAAGGCTGGTGGGTGATACCCCTCACTTTATCCCTTTTGGATATGTCTACCCTATCTACCAATAGCTCCCCACCCCCAGTGATTTAAATCCACTATTTGGTTTGGGCAGACCAGTGGGTATGTCAAGTCCAGCAGGGAGTCAAAGGGACCTCAAGCCTAAATGGATTCTTAGCCTGTGTTTATGGTATAAAAGCACACCCAGTCTCCAGCTGAGGGATGGGGCTTAGTCTGTACTTCTGGGGGTCCTGTCTTCAGAGAAACTGAAAAAGAGAAAGAACCATTCAGAGATCAGGAAGAGGAGTTAGGTGGCCTGGGCACAGGGGTAATGTAGCCTCCAGCAGCACTGAGTATGCCCTGCTGGACTGATGAGCTGCACGCAGAGGGAAGCATTCCCCTTGCTCACGTGGCTCAGGAAGGCCATCTGCAGTGACAACTTCAAAACCTCAGCTGACAAAACCAACACGGCTTACCAGGAGTCATCAGGAGAATTAATAAGGTCACTGCCACCATCATTGTCCCCTGACTTGAGTCGGGCAACAGAGTCAGTTTAATTATCATAAACCCTATGATCTAAGTCCTACTATTGCCTGCATCTTATAATGTAAGAAATAAAATACTGGGAAGGCCCAGGAGAAGTCCTTTACTTTGTCCAGCATCACATGGTAAGAAAGTAACTACCCAACACTGAAACCGCTTCCTAACGCCAACTTTAGTCTCCAGGTTGAAGTTCTAAGCCCAGGCCACTCACCTGTGTGACCAGACAGGCTAGGCTAGGGACTGATTGCTGCTGCTTGGCACCACGCAAAGTTCATTCCTCACCCAACACAAGTCTAGCTCAGGCAGCAGGCCTGGCCTTTGCAGTGGCAGGGTGAACGGCTGTCCAGGGGAGGTGGGGCCGGAGGGGAGGTGGAGAAGGAACTGCACTGGCTGACACGGTGCACATCGGTCTTTTCATTGGCTGAGCTGCGGCATCGGGGAAGTGAAACTTGACCTTTTATCTGAAGGCTACACATAAAATATTCCTTCCACCCCTAATGACTGCCCAGAGATGCTCACTAAGTGGCTGAGTATGATAACCAGTGGCCAGATGGAGGGAGCTGGGTCTCACCCAGCTCCATTCACCAGCTTCATGAGGGTTACAAGCATAAGCACTATTTGTCTGCCTGAAGCCCTGAGAGCCTCCTCGTTGCTAATTCTGCATGTCCGGCTTTTCTTTGCAAGGTCTGCATGTGGTCAAGAGACCACAGAGGGTTCTGGTTACAGGATCCAAGGCATTTCTGCCAAGTGTGCTGACTGCCTCCCAACCACAGCCTTCCACCCCTCTTCATTTTTATCCTCCCTGTGAGTTTTCTCGCTTACTTTGCCCATAAGTTTGGGCAAAGGACACACAGAAATATGGCAAGCGTGCATGATGGGAAATTCTCTAAACCATTTGAAAGTGTACATTTTAGGGGCACCAGTTATACCCCCAGGGAATTCATGGGCACAAATACCTATTTCACAAACATTTCACAACCTGAATCAAACTGTGCCTTTTGTGGTTAGGTTCTCATAGACGTACATATTTTTATTATCACTTCAAGGGGTTAAACACTTCTTAGCCAGACAACTACATAGAAGTGAGTGACTGGGTGGGGTGTGGCCTGGAGAGATGGCTCAGTGATTCAGAACATGCACTGCTTTTGCAGAGGACCCAAGCATGCAAGTTGGGTAGCTCACAAACACCTGTGACTTCAGCTCCAGGGGACCCACTGCCTCTGGCCTCCATGCCCACCTACATTCGCGGGCATATACCCACCCCACCCCATACATATAATTAAAAGTAAAATAAATCTTTAAGAAAAGGAAGGTGAGGCAGGCATATTTTGTGATTTTCGAACCCATGGCTTTTTTGCTGTCTGGGATCTTTGAATAAGAGCTTTATTTAGGATACCACACACCAGCTGAATACATAGAGAAGAGAAGCCACGTGGTTATCTTGATGGATGCAGAAAAGGCATTAGATAAAATTCAACATCCTTTCATCACTAAAATGTGACAAATTAGATACAAGAAGAAACACCTTACCAGTGTAGTGACCATGCTTGTCATCCTAACACTGACCATGGCAACTCTTAAAAAGGAAAACATTTAATTGAGACTGGTTTACAGTTCAGAGGTTTGGTCTATTATCACCATGCTGGGAAACATGGCGGTATGCAGGCAGACTCGGTGCTGGAGGGACTGAGAGTTCTACATCTGGATTTGCAGGCAGCAGAAAGAGACAGTGAGCCACTAGGCCTTGTTTGAGCTCCTGAGACCTTAAAGCCCACCCCTAGTCATACACTTTCTTCAACAAGGTCACACCTAATAGTGCCACTCCTCGTGGACCTATGGGGGCCATTTTTATTCATCCCCCATACTGCCTACCCAATGCTTCCAGGGATACGTTTGAAAGGTGTCTCAGATCAGATGTGGTGGAACATCTCTGTAAGCCCAGCACTCGGGTGGATCTCTGTGAGTCCAAGGCTAGCCTGGTCTACATAGTGAGTTCTAGGACAGCCAGGGCTTCACAGAGAAAGTCTGTCTTAAGAAGTGAAAAAGCTGTCTCGAAAAACCAAAAAAAAAAAAAAAAAAAGAAGTGAAAAAAGAAAAAGAGAAAGAAAGGAGCCTTGGGTTATGATTTTCTTTTGTTCTATGACTATAAAAACTTCGTGAGACTTTCTAGAGTGAAACAGGTTATTTGAGGCAGCCTGAGACTCTATCCCAGAGCCATGATCATTCATTATTTGCCTCAAGAATAAGCTACCTCGCGTTCTCTGTAAGCTGTGCTTTGTTTCTGCAGAGCACACTATACAAAGGTTCATCCAAGTGGTAAGCAGGTCAGTTCTTACTCTCTGCTGCCTCTAGGGTGCAGGCTCACGTCACGGACACAATTTCACTTTATATTTGATTATATAAAATATATTGTAATATATATATGGCAGATTGATGCCTAGACCAAAGCGCAAGCACAGCGTGGCGGCAGAATCCTGCCGTGGCCTCAGTTTACTAACCTTAACAACTTACTACAAGGCTTGAAGGGTCTCTAGAAGGCTCTTCAGCTTGGCACACAATCACTGAGGCTGCTGGAAGCGATTTCCACTCCCCTTTGCGAAGAAACTAGAGACCAGCAGCTCTCAGGGCAGTGATGCGCATGTGTCCGTGGCAGCTGAGGCCCTCACCTTGCCTTTATTTATTTATTACAGTGGCCTTGATCTTGTCCTCCAGTGACCAAAGCCCAAATAAACCTGTTTATTTTTCTGACCTATGACTAATGTGTAAACACTGGGGCCCTGTGCTCTTCCGGTGACCCATGTGCTGGTCCTGCTCTTCTGTCACAGAAAGGGTAGGGGCTATGACTGGCAGGCATCTTGAAGGTTTAATTTGGGGGTCATTGGATCCCCATTTTTCTTTAGCAAACACAGAGCAGGCATTTCCAGATGGACTGTCTCCAGACACCTGGTGTAGGCTTCCTTTAGGCTAAGGATATTGTAAGGAGGCAGCAGCCAGAGAGACAAGAACCAAGGCAGCCAGCTGCTTGGGTCCTTAAGAATTTCCCACGAACTTTCCCCCACACATTTGTCTCACATCATGCTGGGACTGATGTGTTGTTGTAGCTAGGCAGGAATATAAAATTACTTTAGAACACAGACCTACAGTTACGGACAGTGGGATGTAGGCCAAGGGCAGAAGACCGACTGTCTGTGAGATTATCACCACCAACGCTGGGGAGCGGCTAGGAGTCTGGGAGAGACAAGCAAGGCTCATGACAAGTCCCGGGAAAGTCTGGTTACCGCCACAGTATTGCCTTTTTGGGACCCTGGGGCCAGCCACAGTTTCCAGGAACCTAGCCCCTCATTCATAATGGGCTCCAGACATAGAGTGGAGTGTCATTGTCCCGCTAGAAGGGAGCTGGATATAGTTGGGCTCTGCTGTGCTTGCTTTTGTTCGACTTTCCCAGGGCCTAGGAGAGCAGTGCCTGGGCTATGAGAGGGCTCGAGGCCCTTCCTATGACTTCCTCAAGGTGACAGTTACTCCAGGAGTAATTGCGCAGCATTCTAGAGCTCAGTGGGTATGCTGTGTTAATAAAATGCTTATAGAAATAGTCACTGAGAGAGGAAAAGAATTAAAATGCATGGAGTGTGGGATCCTATGGGTAAAGGGATCATGAAAGAGGTAACTGAATATTTCCAAAGCGGCCTGCCTCTGCCTCCTGCGTACCGGGACTAAAGGCGGGCACTACCACCCCTGGCCTCAAGATTTCCAAACTTGACTGAGCTGAAGGAGGTTTTGCTTTGGTGACTCACAGTCCAGGTCAAACAAATGCTGGTCATTTCAATCCTCATGAAGATAGAGTTAGGGAAGTGAGTTTGCGTCTCAACAGCATCAGTCTGGAAGTACTGAGTCTCGGGCCGAAACTGTAACTTTGAAATTGAATTTGTATCAGTCACAGGCTGAGACCCTCGACAGCGTCAAACGGGACATTGGCTCCCTGCAGCTAGGGAAATGATTTTACTACTTAGCGAAGTTAATAATGATAAAGCACAGAGATGATCACTAAATTAAACCCATGGATTAATGTTTCTCTGTGGTATTTAGGACCAAGTGTTTAATTAATCATGAAAAATATATACACTTATTATTTAAAATGTTTGATCTAATTACTTGGTGTTTGGCTCTGGAAGGATGGCTCGCTCATTGGTCACGAGCACTTGCCAGAAGACCTGGGTTTGGTTGTGATCACCCACATCAGGCAGCTGAGTGGCCTGTGGTACCAGAGGATCTGATGCCATCTCTCCAGTTCCTCAATCCTTGTGTAATTTAAAAAGGGACTGCCTAGGGGCTGAAGAGATGGCTTGAAACACAATTAGTAAAACTCAGAGAGAGAAACTGGGGTTCAACCTGGAGATCTGAAAAGCAAAGTAGTCAGTCACTGACTCTTACTTCCACCTCAGTCTGAAATGGCGAGCCTGCCTCCAGGAATCTCAGAATGAGACTGTGTCTGAGACTTGTCTCTTTCCCATTTTATAATCCTCTCTAGGGCTGGGATTAGAGGTGTGCACCATTGGGATTAAAGACATGCACCACCGGTTTCTATGGCAACTAGTGTGGTTACTGGGATTAAAGATTTATGTTATTGCTGTCTGGTCTGTAAGGCTGGCCAGTGTGGCTGTTTTACTTTCCCAATCCCCAGGCAAGCTTTATTTATTAAAATACAAGTGAAATGCCACTACAATGGTTCAGCAGTTAAGAACACTGGCTATTCTTCCAGAGGACCCAGGTTCAATTCCCAGCTCATGGCAGCTCACAGCTGTCTGTAACTCCAGTTCCAGGGTATGGGACACCCATGGCAAAACACCAATGCACATTAAAAAAAAAAAAGTTGCTGCCTTAAATCTTGCAATGTGCTTAGGTGTTTACAGAAGTGGACCTCTGTAACTAGAGTGTACATGTTGAGGACATTCTGTTAGCATGAGGACATGGTGGACATACCAGTAATTCAAACACTTGGGAGCTGGAAGCAGAGGGGTCAGAAGCACAAAGATACCCTTAGCTATGTCGGCAGGTCTGAAGCCTGGACTACTGGAGACACTATTTCAAGGCTCTTCCCTCCCAAAATAAATGCTTGATGAACCCAATGAGGATATCAGTCTTGTAGCTATACAATAAGCTTTATAGAAAAAAAGTATTGAATTTGAGATGATTGACATCTTAAAGGAATTTAATTACCCATGATAGTTGAATAGAATTCATTGTTTAAGAAAATATTGTTAGGTAAACCTCACAGAGCATCGGCGAAAGGGCAAACAGAAGTGATGTGGTTTTTACAGGAATTGGTTTTATTTGTATATAAATGAACTAGGTTGGTTCATTGGCTCACTGAGCTTAAAGGCTGAAGCAGGAACTTGATTGTTGAGTCAGCATCTTTCTGCGTAGCTGAGGCTGAATTAGAACACCCAGGCTGGCTCACAACACGGTGGGAGTACAGATGTGCGGCACCATGCCTGGTGAACTTTCACTTTTACGATATTGAATATCAATGAAACCCCTTTTGTGTGTGTAAAATGTTAGGAACACACATTTGTGTGTGTATGTGTGTGTGTGTGTGTGTGTGCGCGCGCACATGCACATCTTGGTATGTATGTAGTGGTTAGAGGACAACTTACAGGAATTAGTTCTCTCTTTGCACCATGTGGGTCCTAAGGATTGAACCCAGGTCCTCAGGCTTGCGCAGCAAGTGCCTTCATCTGTTGATCCATCTCATTAGCCCTGTGTGATTTTAGCACATGAATTTTCCAAGAATGTAACACTATGAAAAGAAAGAGAATACTTTGCTGATTTGAAACTTTGCCAGGAATGACTTAACTTTTTTTGAAAAATCGTATTACCTAAGGCTCCTCTCTGAGTTTCAGACAAATAGCGCTTAATACTGATTGCTTGTTGGGATCTCGGTTCCTAGCTAGCAAACCTCAGGGCATACCTGGGCGGGAGTTTTCAATTAGGTTAGCCTTGGCATGCCTGTGAAGGATTATGTGGGTTAGGCTAACTGAGGCAGGAAGACTCACCTTCCTGTGGCTTGCAGAATTCTACCCACTAAAAGTAGGGGTAAAAAGTAATTATTGGGGAGAAATTAATACAAGAAGGAGGAACTAATAAGGAAAATCAATGAAGCAAAAGCTGATTTTTTTGCTAGGACTAATACAATTTATAAACTTTTGTGTTGTGGAATATCTGTACCCAATGTGAAGGTGTATTGCTGCGATTGGTGTAATAAAAAGCTAAGTGGCCAATAGCTAGGCAGGAGGGATAGGCAGGACTTCCAGGCAGAGAGAGGAAGGAGGAGGAATCTAGGCATGCAAGGAGGATAAAAGGAGACATAGGGAGGAAACAGGAGGTGCATGATATAAAAGAAGTAACACCGTAAGTAGAATGTAGATGAATGTAAACAGGTTAATTTAAGAGCTAGTTAGGAATAAGCCTAAGCTATAGGCTAAGTTTTCATAATTAATAATAAGTCTCCATGTTGTTTGTGAGCTAGTGGCCCAACGAAAAATCTGACTACACCTTTGACTATGTTGAAAGATAAAAATAGAAAAGATATATAGTAATAGAAGCAGAAATAAAATTAAAGACCCTATATAACTTAACAGAATTATAAGGAAGTATTATCAAAGTGTTTTTAAACAGAAAATTTTATTATGTAGATGCATCTGGGTGCCCTCAGAGGCCAGAAGGTATCAGACCCTCTGGAGCTGGAGTTAAAAGTAGTTGTGACCCACCCAGTGTGGGTGCTGCCCTCTGGAAGAGCAGCAACCTGTCCTAACTGCTGAGCTGTCTCTCCAGATCAAATTAAAGCCTTCTACCAACAGCGTGGGCAGAATAGACAAACTGCCCAGATTCCGAGAAAGAGGCGCAAATGATGAATTCAAGAAATTTAGAAAAGTAAACAGTAGGATTAATAGAGAAGCCAAACATTATAAAAATATTTAGAAAAGACAAAAATATTATAAACAAACTCAAATGGTTTAATAATAAATATAAATGATCAAACAAAATTATTAAAAGAAAACTTCAAATTCAATTTTAAGAACAAAATTTCTAGTCCTATGTTACTCATAGAAATATGCAGAATCATAACAACATATATTGATCATAGAGGCTTGAGAAAGGACTCAATATAAATAGCCCGACGGAAATCAAACTGGTGTACAAAGATTGCAACAGATAAGGAAGCTTTAGGGGCAAAGTTGATACTGCTGGGAGGGTCGCTCTGCTTTGAACGTGTTCCCCTCGCCAACCCCCAAATCTGAATTTTTTTATTCTTTTTTTCTTTTTCTTTTTTTTTTATTGAGAATAAGAAAAAAAAGTTTCCGCCTCCTCCCAGCCTCCCATTTCCCTCCCCCTCCCCCCAATCTTCTCCCCCTCCCCCCTCTCTTCTCCCCCTCCCCCCACTCCTCTCACCCTCCCTCTCCTATCCAAAGAGCAGTCATGGTTCCCTGCCCTGTGGAAAGTCCAAGGTCCTCCCCCCTACGTCCATGTCTAGGAAGGTGAACGTCCAAACTGGCTAGGCTCCCACCAAGCCAGAACATGAAGTAGGATCAAAACCCCTTGTCATTGACCTTGGCTTCTCATCAGTCCTCATTGTTCGCCGTGATCAGAGAGTCCGGTTTTATCCCATGCTGTGAACCTAACGAAGCTAATGAATGTTCTCTATGTGATAGACTGAAGAGACGGGCCATTAAGGGGCGGCGAGGCTGGGAGGCTCCTCCTGCCTGGACCCCTGCAGCATCCAACCAGCCAGCTTGCTCTTCTGCCTCCCGCCACCTGGGGGTGCAGCTAGAAGGCCCTTGCCAGTTCCCGTTGGGGGCGTGGTCTTGGACTGCCTGGCCTTTGGGCTGTCCTGAGTAAATTTCTGTTCTCTGTAGATTAATTACCCAGTGCGTAGTAGTTTTATAAACCACAAAGTGAACTAAGATAATAATCAATGTAATAGCAGCCTACCAAGAAGATGTAGCAATTACAAACCCGATGTACTTTCAGCATGTCTTAGTCCCTTTATGCTGCTATGACAAAATCCTTTAGACTGGGTAATTTTTGTTTCTCACAGTCCCAGAGCCTGGGCAGTTCAAGATGAAGACACCAACAGGTTTGGTGTGTGGCCAGGGTCATTGCTCAAGGAAGTACCTTCTGGTGTTCCAAACGGAAGAAAGACAGAACGGAGCACTGTCCTCACGGGCCAGGAGACGCTAAAGGGCAGAGGGCACCAGAGTGCCCCTCCCCCTTTCTCACGGTACACTGACACAAATACCAGGCTCAGCCCTGCTGACTGGAGATCTTCTCAACACCATAATCTTGGATCTCAAGTCCCAGCATGTGTGGTTTGGAGAGACTCACGTCGGTGACGCAAGAAATCCTGCGGTACCCCTATAATCTGAACAGACTTAAAATCGATCTTCTTCTAGTAATTCTAAAACTTCACCTATGAACTTCAGGCTTTCGCATATTGAGTGTTCACACTTTTGAATTATAAGAGGTAGTGAATGAAATTTTTTAATCGCCAATACTGTTAATTGAAAGGTCACCTACAGCATTGTAATGCCACGTACTGTGTCCGCTACAGTCAGACGCATGCTCTCCCTAAGATGTGTCTGTAGGATCTATGCCGATTCACTTTTCTTTCTGTATGTAACCCACACCAGTCTACCTTAATGAATGAAATTTGTCCATTGATTAACTAGTAAGGGCCAAGGTCAAGATACATTTTAAGCACATTGTATTTATTAAACAGTTATAAAACATTGAGGTTTATGAAATGTATTCAGGCTGATTTCAGGAGTACATCCATTTTGAGCCTAGAAGACCTTATCTCAGAGAAAGAGCTAATACTTGGAAATAATGTATGTGAAAAGCACATGGTGGCCATGAGAAAATACACTTATAAAAATACTGACAGTGACAGATTACATAAGCCCAGTGAATAAAATTTTAATTCAAACCCAAGCTGATATAAATAAATGCATTGACACATTTTTTTTTTTTGAGACAGGGTTTCCCTGTAGCTTTGGAGCCTATCCTAGAACTAGTTCTTGTAGACCAGGCTGGCTTCGAACTCACAGAGATCTGCCTGCCTCTGTCTCCAGAGTGCTGGGATCATTCTTATGACAGAATGCCAATCATCCAATGTGAACAACATGGCGCAGTTAGACAGGAACTGTTTGACAAGCATCACATCAATACTTAATTCAAGTGAGAGTTATCAACGAAGCCAGGCTTGGTGGTGTACATCTATTAGCCTGGGATTTGGGAGGATTTAGTAGGAAGATGGGGGATTTGGTAGTAGCCTAGGCTAAACAATGTGTTCTAGTCCTGTTGTGAAATATTATTTGAAGATGTGTTACATTCGTTTATTCTGTAAAATATTTGCTTAATGATGCAAAGATGTGTTGCATTCTTTTATATTGCGTTTGTTTAACTCTGTGAAGCTGCATTACTTTGCCTGTCTGAAACACTTGATTGGTCTAATAAAGAGCTGAATGGTCAAAAGCAAGGCAAGAGAAGGATCGGCAGGGCTGCCAGGTAGAGAGAATGAATAGGAGGAAAGAACAAGAAGGAGGGGAGAAAAAGGAGGAGAGAGGATGCCAGGGAGCAGCCACCCAGCCAACAGCCACTGTTGAAATAGGAAGCGGCGGGGCTGCGTCCCCAACACCCCGGCCGCTTGGCTAGCTCATGCCCGAAATAACAACACACAAACTGTATTCATTTAAGAACTGCTTGGCCCATGAACTCTAGCCCTTACAGGCTAATTCTCGCACCTGGACTAGCCCATTTCTAATGATGTATGTAAGCACCCCAAGGTGCGCTTACCAGGAAGATTCTAGCCTCCATCCATCGTGGGTCTGAGCTCCATGCGTCTACCTGGGAGGGCTGAGCATGGCGTCTCTGCTCCAGAGCGCAGAGCTGTCGCGTCTACCCGGGAGAGCTGAGCATGGCGTCTGTCTGGTCCCTCTGGAAGCAGCGCAGAGTCTGACCTCACTTCCTCTTCCGCCCAGCATCCTATTCTGTTTACTCCTCCCATCTATGTTCTAACCTATCAGGGCCAGCCAAGCAGTTTCTTTTATTGCTCAGCCAATGAAATCAACAGATTGATATGACACTCCCACATCACTTCCCCTTTTTCTGTTTAAACAAAAAAAGAAGGCTTTAACTTTAACATGACTACAAACTTAATTATTATTAATGATTATTCATTAACAATCTATATACATTACAAAATTAACCTTAAATTTAAGTCACTAAAGCAAAATCCATATCAATGTAAATTATTCATACCTATATCATCTCCCCCTTTAAATGTAAAAGAACATTTATAAACAATATTTGGGAATATGGGCTCAGATTTTTCTCTCCAAACTGCTTCCTGCTGAATGGGGGCGTCGTTAATTAGGTCTTTCATGGTATAACCTGTGTGCTAGTTTCATCTCAGTTGGCAGTTGAGCGAAGCAATTTTCTGAAGG
>NW_026067908.1:13092651-13111308 GCF_014885135.2 Alexandromys fortis | reverse complement strand
CCCTTACAGGCTAATTCTCGCACCTGGACTAGCCCATTTCTAATGATGTGTGTAAGCACCCCAAGGTGCGCTTACCAGGAAGATTCTAGCCTCCATCCATCATGGGTCTGAGCTCCATGCGTCTACCTGGGAGGGCTGAGCATGGCGTCTCTGCTCCAGAGCGCAGAGCTGTCGCATCTACCCGGGAGAGCTGAGCATGGCTTCTGTCTGGTCCCTCTGGAAGCAGCGCAGAGTCTGACCTCACTTCCTCTTCCGCCCAGCATCCTATTCTGTTTACTCCTCCCATCTATGTTCTAACCTATCAGGGCCAGCCAAGCAGTTTCTTTTATTGCTCAGCCAATGAAATCAACAGATTGATATGACACTCCCACATCAAGCCATCATTGGAGTAAGAAGTAAAGAAAAACGTGTAGAATAGAGAAAGGTAAATGCCCAGGGGCAAAGGGTAGATGGGATAATTTAAGTTAAGAAAAGCTAGCTAGAAACCAAGCTAAGGATGGGCATTCATAAGAATAAGTCTCTGTATATTTATTTGGGAGCTAGGTAGCAGGCCCCCAAATAGTAAAGAGCAAAGAGGAAAAAAAATAACAAAACCCAACAATACAAGCCAGCTTGAGTTATGTTATAACATGAGATCCTGTCTCAAGAAAACAAAGAAATAAACAACCCATAACAACACACAAGAATTGTCTATGGATGCTAAGATGTGTATACAATTTTGATGAGGCTAGAAAGATGGTTCAATGGGTGGAAAGTCCTTGCCTCCATGCCTAACGAGCTGAGTCCAACCCCCAAAGCCCACATTGTTATTTATAAAACTCACATGGTGGAAGGGAAGAGGGGACGCCTGCAGCTTGTTCTCTGCCCTCCGTATGAATTCACTGCTCCCTAAATAAATGTAAGAGCCGGGACAATCCCACAGTCTCGAGGCGTCTCCGCGCAGGGCACCAATCACAGAGAAGAACAGTAATGTCGGAGTGGAGAAGTCTCTGGAGAATGCCAGTGTATTCCGGGGACAGAGTTTGGCATCCCAGCAACACAAGAGACCAGTGTATCTGACCTGTGCATAGTGTCACTTCCTGCCAAAGACACAAAATTTGAATCGTGAGGAGACATAAGATAAACCTGAACTGGGGGACATCTCCATAAAATATGAACGCAACATGTGATTCTTGCTTAGGACCCTATAATGGCATTCTTCCACTGCAGGGCAGGATGTAGTTAAGATGACTGACAAGTGGCAGATGACATCTGTCCTTCTGTTAGGTGACAGGTTTCACTATTAACCTCCTGAATTTGACCTTTGTGTGGTGGTGATGTAAGAGACTGTCTTAGGAATCCTACACTGCCAGGCTGGGGAGGGAAAGGGCAGCTTGTCTGGAACTTACTCTCTTATAAAAGCAAGTGTGGCAGGGTTAGTGTTCGGGAAATGAATGAAGAATTTCCTTAAATTCCTGATAAAGTTCTTAAAACAATTATACATGTTATGTGACGTATGTGTGCATGCATTTATGATTGTGTGTGTGCTCATCTGTGTATGTGTGTGTGCGTGCACGCGTGCAGAGGTCAAAGAAAAACTTTACTGGAGATGATTCTCTCCTTCAACCTTGTGGATCATAGGACTCAAACTCAGGTCATCAAGCGTGGTGGCAAATGCCCTTATTCACTGAGCCATCTCTCTAGCCCACGACGTTATGATTCTTTTTAAAATTTATTTCTACATTTTACTATTATTTTATATTTATAAACGTCTACATGTGTATCTGTATCTTTGTTTACATGTATATCTGTATACCACCTACATGCCTGGTACCTGTGGAGGCCAGAAGAGAGTGTCAGATCCCCTGGAATTAGAGTTACAAATAGCTCTAAACTACCACGTGCATTCTGGGAATTGAACCTGAGTCTTCTGCAAGAACAGCAGCTACAACTCTTAACCACTGAGCCATCCCTCCAGCCCTGCTGCTGCAATCTTAAAATTGTTTGCTCAGAATAAAGTTATTTTAAAGTAAAAAGTTATCAAATTAGTGCATTTGCTTTACTACCAAGATACTGACTTTTAAAATACGCTTTTTAAGCCAGGCGGTAGTGGCGTGCCTTTAACCCCAGTACTCAGGAGGCCAGGGCTACACACTGAAACCTTGTCTTGAAAAACCAAATAATAAATTAAAATGAGCATTTTACTCATATTTTAAAAATTTAAAAATACAGTTATTGATTGTGTGTTCATGTATGTGTATGTATACCAGAAAAGTAAATCAGGAAAGCTGAACTTTGGCCATGTGAAATTTACACTTGGAGGAGGTAAGATGACAATTACATCCATGCAACATGTGTTCTTCACAAAAGCATTCCTCATGGGCAGACAATGCCACATTTCTTCCAGAAATGGCCTCACTGCTTCTTTCTTAATGAGCTTTCTGTCCTTACAGTGCACCCCACCTCCACAGGAAGCCCCCTTGAGGCCACCAGCTGGGTCACTCACTGGCTGTGCAATTCCTTCTGGGCAGTGAGAAACGGGGGTGATTTTTTTTTTTTTTTGATAGCTAAAACATTTTCCATCTTGGAAAGCAATAAAGTCTGCAGCAGACGCAGACTACATTTTCAAACCCCCTGCTCATTCCAGAGATAGGCATCTAAGGAACCCTGGGCCGAGTTCTGGGGCCGCTCTTTTGAAATTCGAACAAAAAGGAACTTGTTTCTGAGCTCATGAGGGAAGGTCTGGAAGCTCCATTAATTTTAATAATGATTTCCAATTAATTCATTAGTCATTTCCTGATTTTCTGAAACAATTTGGTTTCAAAGGGCCTACCCCTTACCATGGGGTAACGCTATGATGGATTGATTCTCTATGCTAAACTTTTCAGCCCTTTATGCAAATGCAGGCAGAAGCCTGGGCCTGGCTTGACAGGCATCATTTGCAACAATAGTCTATTTGTGGTCTTTGGAATGAAGAGGCCCGGTGCTCCCAGGGGACATTAAGCAGTTAGTGATACGTGGAATCACAACAGGTGCTTCTCCTGGCTGAGGCCCAACACCTGATAACACCGGGGTTATCCCTAAGGCCGCAGTGGGAACATGTCCGAATTCTCCAGCTAAGCCTTTTAGGGTAATCACAGCTTCACCATGAGGGGGTGACGGAGGGGTTGGGGAGGTTAAGTTGTGATGTGGGGTGGGTTGGGAGAGTGTTCTGGAACTTGCTTTCTTGCCTTCCTTGCCCTTGTCAGCTAGGGACCACATCACCACGGCCCCTCCCTAGGGTACCACTTGCCAGCTGGGACTTGCCAAGGCCTTTGCACCTTCAATACTGTTCTGGAACAGCTGGTGCCTGCACTCCGGCTTGAACTGCCAGAGTGCAGAGTTTTAGCTGTTCAGTAAGGTGACCATCTAGTTTTAGAAAATAAGGAAATACCTCAATCCACAGCTAATAAACGACTCTCCAGTCCATAAAAGGATTTCCCAGAAAGTCTTTCTGTAAACGGAGCTTTCCTGATAAGTAGGAGCAGATTTAACGTGAAGCCAACAAGGCTCAGCTACAGAGTGCTTCGCTTGTAGAGGTCGCTTAAGGTGGTGGGGGCCGGGTGGTGGCGCACGCCTTTAATCCCAGCACTCGGGAGGCAGAGGTAGGTAGATCTCTGTGAGTTTGAGACCAGCCTGGTCTACAGAGCTAATTCCAAGACAGACTCCAAAGCCACAGAGAAACCCTGTCTCGAAAAAAACAAAAACAAAAACAAAAAAAAAAAAAAAGAGAAAGCAAAGGAATACATCCAAACTCCTGAGCCAGTCTAATAAGGACTCAAAACTATTTTGGAACTGAAGGCAAACTCGCAGAAATTACTAAATTATTTGATAAAAAAATTAAGCTGTTGCTCATTTTCCATGTGGGTTAATGCTATTGTTGGGGTTTCGTTTAAAAAAATTATTTAACTTTATTTTATGTGCATTGGTGTGAAGGTATCAACCCCCCTAGAACTGTAGTTACAGACAGTTGTGAGCTGCCATGTGTGTGCTGGGAATTGAACCTAGATCCTCTGGGAGAATAGGCAGTGCTCTTAACCACTGAGCCACCTCTCCAGCCCCACCCCCCCTTTTTAAAGATTTATTAATTTATTATGTATACAGAGTTCTGCCTGCATGGATGCCTACATGCCAGAAGAGGGCACTGGATCTCATTATAGATGGCTTCGAGACGCCTTGTGGTTGCTCAGAATTGAACTCAGGACCTCTGGAAGAGCAGCCAGTGCTCTCAACTTCTGAGCTATCTTTCCAGCCTAGGGTTTTTATTCTCTATATTTTAGGCATACATATTAAAATATTAAGACTATACTTTCAGGGATCATTTCTATAGTTCATTACTAAAATATTTATAGAGAAAATATGTTATCTGGGATCTGTTCCAAAAAATTCAGTAAGGGAGGAGAAGGCTAGGAATGCAAATGAAAAACACCAACCTTGTGTTAATGTATTGATCTTTAGCGAGTTCACAGAGACAAAGGATAGTGTTACCAGGAGAGGAAATATGGAGGTTCTTTAATAAATAGAGGATTTCAGTTCAGAATGATAAAAAAAAATCTGGAATGTTATTGAATATTATTTTAACTAGGCAAAGATGTGTTACATTTGTTTATGCTGCAGAACATCACTTTAACCGTGTGAAGGTGTGTTGCTTTTGTTTATGCTGCATTTGTTTAGTTATGAAAAGATCTGTTGCATTTGTTTCACCTTGCTTGCCTAAGACACCTGATTGGTCTAATAAGAACTGAACAACCAATAGCTAGGCAGGAGAGAGGATGGGCAGGGCTAGCCGGCAGAGAGAATAAATAGGAGGATCAACCTAGGCTGGGAGAAAAGAGGAATGAGAGAGAAGGAGGAGGAGAGAATGAGGGACACATTTGCGGCAGGCAGACACAGCAGCAGTGAAAGTAAGAAAGGGAATACACCCCGAGGCAAAAGGTAGATAAAGAGAAATAGGTTAATTTAAGTTAAAAAGAGTTAACCAGAAACATGTCTAAGCTAGACTGAGCATTCAAAACTAATAATTAGTCTCAGTGTCCTGGTTTGGGAGCTGGTTGGTGGCCCAAAAGAACACGCCTGGTACACTGGAGGATGCTGGAGACGTAACTCAGTTGGCAGATGTGGGCCTGGCATGTGTGTGGCCCAGAGTCAAATATGCGCACAGAGCATTGACGAAGGCGTCTCGGTTTTGTGCTGTGCGGCCTCATTTTCACTGTTCTGTGCTGCCAGCCCTTCTCACATGCAGAGTCTCCCAGGCCCTCTGCAAAGGCTTCCTCTAAACATTGCAGCATGCATCGTGTACTCAGAGAGGCCGCTTGCTCAAGGTCCAGCCAAATCCAATCCACACATCTGACTCTGGAAGTCAGAACTCCATTCTGCTTCTGAAGCTTTTGCTGATGAAAATGCATGTACACAAGCATGTTAAAAATAAATAAAGTCTCTGGGAAGGAGCTAGCAGTTGCGATTGGAACCTGGGCTAGAACAGTTATTGCATCAAGCATTGCTTTAGAGCTAAGCTTCCCAATAGCCAAGGCAAAATGGGAAATATGATGTATTGTATGGTATTTGATTTTTAAAGACAAACTTTACTGTCCTTCCCTCCCCTAGAACCAGGCATGTGCCTGCTCATTTACTCATCAGCAAAAGTCAGGCTCTTCTCGATCCTTCAAAAGACACACTTGAGATTTAATGTTCCCATGCCACGGACAGGTAATAAATTGTGTGTGTGTTGCCTTCCTTCCTTCCTTCCTTCCTTCCTTCCTTCCTTCCTTCCTTCCTTCCTTCCTCCCTCCCTCCCTTCCTAATTTGGAAAAAGAAGAAAGACATTGTTCTTAACATCAAACTCTAAACTAAATTGTGCATGTGTTTTTTTTTTTTATAGAAGGGACACTGGTGCCCTATGGAACAGTGTCTTTATAAGCTGGGACGTGTCACAATTCTCATGGCCACGTCTGGTGTCAGCCCCTAGCATAGGCAGGAACTGGAGGGTTTTAAGTATCACGGGTCTCCTGCATAGCCTTGAACTACTATGCTCTGTCCAGCCGCACATAGGTAATAGCATTATTATACATAGAATTCCATATTGCTATGTACTGCACTCTGATGAGATCAAGAATTCTCAGGCTCAGGGATTTGAGAAAACACATAAATTATGAGATTTTTAAATCCTGTCCATTTTAAAGTCAATATATGATCCTGAACATTTTAACAAATACAAAAGTCCTTCAGTAGACGTTAGTAGCAGAACGTTTGACATGTCGTCCCACAATAAGGTGACAAGCAGGAAGGACAGGATCCCTTGGTTTCCAGGGAAGTGAGCCGGAAATTGGAGGTCAAAGCTGTTCACAGAGGTTGAGGAAAAGACCAGCTGGATGAGGAGAACATCCGTTGTCACATGCCGGGTCCTTCAGGGGAAGGGTTTCTCTGTTGGTGGTTTCTAACCGCTTTCCCACAATGGACCAGTGAATTTCCAGGAAAGACTAACTTGATGCACACGCTGCTTAGGGGACATCTTTATCAGCAGCGCATCTCTTAACATCTCTGTTGGGGATATTATTTTAAGGAGTGTGACTTTTGTTCATGCTGCATTTGTTTAACTCTGTGAAGCTGTGATTCTTTGCCTGTTTAAAATGCCTGGGGGTCCTCAGAAAGAGCTGAGTGGCCAATAGCAAGGAAAGACAGGGCTGATGGGCAGAGTGTAAAGAGAAGGAGCAATCTGGGCGAAGAGGAGAGCAGAGAACAAGCGGAGGAGAACGTCAGGGGTCAAGCTAAGGCCAGGCATTCGTAACTAAGAATAAGCCTCCATGTGTGATTTATTTGGGAACTGGTAGTGGGCTCCCCAAAAGGGCGAAAGAGTAAGAGAGTAAAACGCCACACAGCACATAAAACACCCTAGAGCACAGAACGCTCTAGGGGAGCGTTCTTCCTGATGCTGCCGAAGATAATGGCCACGTGTCGGAGAACTAACTCTGGCTCATGTCCGCGGTAAGGGGAACACCATCTTTACACTTTCATCTGCTTTTCTACTTGAAATGCTGCTTTTCCCTTAAACAAGGCCCTCTGCTTCAAAGGGGTTGTTTGTGCAAGAAAGCCTGTTTATATTTTGGTCTTACATTTATCATGAAGAACACATTCTGAAAGCATATTTTGCTGTGATAAAGACATTTCTGAGATTAGAAAACTCAAGTACAGAAGATTAAAAATTTTTCTTTAGGGCTGGTGGGATGTTTTAGTGAGTGAAAGCCCCGTGCACAGTCTTTGATCCCCAGTATCCAAGGTAGAAGGAGAGAAACA
Organism: Alexandromys fortis; assembly: GCF_014885135.2. Lineage (NCBI taxonomy): Eukaryota > Metazoa > Chordata > Mammalia > Rodentia > Cricetidae > Alexandromys > Alexandromys fortis. The sequence goes on along the minus strand of NW_026067908.1, from coordinate 13,104,000 downwards.
ACTCTCAGAAATTGTTCTCTGGCTTCCACACATATGTGTATGCACACACACACACAGCACACAGTAAGCAATTTTTAAGTTATGTTTTGTGTATTTTTTCTTTCCATGGAGTTAACTATGAGAAACACACAAACCCTCATCCAGAACTGTTTGTAAGGCCCCTGGACAACCAAAAAGCTAAAATCCTAAGCAAGGAATGTGACTGTCCCTCTACAGTGGATTAATGGGTAGAGCTTGCAGGGCCTTCCAGGAAGGTTATCTGCTCCCCCACTTCCCTGCTGGCATCTCGGTTCAGCACCCCAAAAGCAAGGGTGTTAGATGCAAATTTCCCCAAAGATAAGAATCCCCAGGATAGTGGAGATATGTGGGTGCATGCTGAGGTGGCTGACCCCTCTTGGTGGGTCACTCTGATTAAATCAGCAGAGCTGGAACCCAGTAACCAGGTTTTTGTTGTTATTTCTATACTTCTTGTTCATCTCTAAACCGAGCCTTTAGGTCACGATCTTCAAGAAAGTTGGCGGATGACAAGAGCTCTTCTTGGGTCTGCTATCCTGTAACCGACTCAGTGGGCGGAAAGTACTGGCTAGCCAAGGTGGGGCATGGGGGAGCCATTCTGATACCATTGCCTATGCAGCGTGGCATCTGTGTGAGCTGGGCTGTGACTGAGGTCTGGGCAACACGGCAAGGCGTGTAAGAACCAACAACCGGATTTGTTTGGCGCCGGAGAGAACTGTGAACAGCCTCCCTCTTTAAGTCTCCTGACGTGTCCCGATGAGGTGCCCTGCTGTCCACATTCTTCCCTAAGCCTGAGCCTTGTCACCTTAAACATCGAAGAAACGTTTCAGAAACACAGCGCTCCCCTCATGGGACCTGATCCGTAAACGGTAGTGGCCTGAGGTCAAACCTCTGGTCCTCTCCTCTTGCTTCTCGGGAAGCCAGTGAGTCCTCTGAGATCGACCAGTTTCTTTCAGAAACTGCTTGGAAGAATGAAAAGGGCCAATGGTGGCTAATGTTCCAAGCGACCCTTAGAAAGCTTTGAGTTCAGCCCACCGAGAAAACTAAAGGATGCTTACAGGGGCTGGCTCAGCTTCAGTTATCCCGAGTGTCTTCAGATGCATGCACTCTGGCCCAAGCCAGTGAGCCAGGAGGGGAGGAGGGCAGAGTGATGCTTTCGGAAGACCCTGGAAGCGCTACCTTTTCTACTTTTGCAATGTTGTTGGTTTAACCCAGTGCCTTGTGCATGCCAAGCAAGCCCTCGACTCCGCATCCCCAGTTCTCACCCATTTAAAATAGATTGCTATTTTGAGACAGAGTCTCCCTAAGTTGCCCAGGCTGGCCTCAGTCTCACTCTGTAGCCCAGGTAGGCTTCAGACTTTCAGTCTGCCTGCCTCCGCCTCCCAAGTCTAGTATTCTAGGTACAGACCACAATGCTCAGCTTATAGGAACATCTTTTTTTTTTTTTCTTAGATTTTTATTTTATGTGTATTGATTGTTTTGCCTGCACGTGTGTTTGTTTAACTTAGGAAGGCCTGGTTCCCACAGAAGGTTAGAAAAGAGTGTCGGATCCTCTGGAACTGGAGTTACAGCTGGCTGTGAGCCACCTTGTAGGTGTTGAAAATCAAATCCAGGTCCTCTGCAAGAGCAGCAAAGGAGGAGGTGTCTCTCCATTCCCCTCTGATCATCTTTCAGCATGGAAGAACTGACTCTGGTTTGGGCCATGGGGATGCTCCGGCCCTGGACCACCACCTGAGGCTATCTATGCTGGTGTCCAAGGGCCATGCTGTTACCCAGGGCCATAGTGATCTGAATGGCCTGACACCTACTCGGAACCATGGTGACTCTGGGCCTGAGTGGTGGTGGAGGGCAATGTCTGAGTCTGTGGTCCTACTGCAGCCTGAGCCCCTGAGAGCTGGTCCTGCCCCTCACTGGCTGCCTCAGTGGGAGAGCTATCTCTGGTCCCGGGAGAACTGGCCCTAGTGACAAGGGTGTAGGAAAGCTGGCCCTGGGAGAACTGCCTGCCCCTCACTGGCCTCTGCAGCAGAAGAGCTGGCCCCACCCCTGGCCATGTGCTCTGGAGAGCTGATTCAGACCCTCACTGAAGGAGGGCTGTCCCAGGGGAGGCCCAGACTGACCAACTCAGTTACCACTCAGGCCCATATCCAGGGCTCTGAGTTGGCCCATCCTAATGTATTTTTAAAGATTTATTTTATTTTATATAATGCATGTGTGTGTATATGTGTGTGTGTGTGTGTCTGTATATGGGTATATGCTATGTGAGTGTAGTATCTGAAGAGGCCAGAAGAGGGCATCAGATCCCATGCAGCTGAAATTAGGCATTTGTGAACAACTCCATGGTATATATGCTGGGAATCAAACTTGGATTTTCTCTAAGAAGAGTGTGCAATAACTCATGAGCCACCCCTCCAACCTCCATATCATGTATTTTAATCTGTTGTCACCGTCCTAATCCACTGACTGCCTTCCTCTTCTCAGCTAGTACACCTTTTACTTTTGTATCTTTGTGTGGACTTGTATCTCCCCCCCCCCGGTGTGTGTGTGTGTGTGTGTGTGTGTGTGTGTGTGTATGTGAATGAGTTTAATTATGGTTGATTACAGGAATATGGGTGAGGTTTTTACTAGAGCACAGGCAACTTACAGTGGTTACATCACTGGAAAAGAAAGTCTCTCCCACTCCCAAGCAACCATTAATGCCTGTAGACCCTGAGAGGTGTGTGTCCTCATAAGACCCTCCTACTCCATAATGAATGACAGGTTCAGTGCTGCAGGGCTTGTGCAGGTGATCATGTCTGCTATAAATTCTGCAATACATTTTATCTTAAAGGAATAAAAAAGTATTTCCAAGATCTGTCCATTGGAAAGGCTAGAGGCAAGCAATCAGCCTAGTAGAATGGATGGAGCCCATGTCATTGGTCCTCATATCTGTTGGGTTCCACACCTTTGAATGCAGCCAAACTTATACAGAAAATATTTAGGAAAAAATTGCCACTGTACTACTTATCAATCCATAAATAATTCCTGTGGCAATTATTTTTATGGTTGCATTTGGTATTATAAGTAAGGCAGATGTGATTTAAAGTATGTGGGAGGGTGTAACAGGCTGCAAACATATACCCTACCGTTCTATATAAGGAATTGAGCATCAGCAGACCTGGGTCCCTATAAGAGTCAGGCAAAAACTGGAATCAACCCAAGGTCGAGGGGAAATGTACTCAGATTGTGTTTTCCCACGCTCTACTTTCTGCAGGAAGGAGCTGCTGGATCCCTGGGGGAGATGAGTGATTCCACATCTCAGGCATGAAGACTCAAGAGAAGACTGCCATTCTAAAATGCAAGGGTGAGCACTGTAAGCAGGGGGTCTCACCAGACAGACACAGTGGCTTGGACAGCAGCAAGAAAATCACTGAAAAGAAACAAAACTATCAGATGTACTGAGAAACCTTGTGTTTATTCTGCAACACTTGAAATTTGTATTGATGATATTTGGATTGTGGGAAACTGCCACGTTTTGATTATTGATAAATAAAAGGTTCAAGAATTTAGCATCTTTCTTGTAGATGTGTGCTTCAATTCATAGTGAATAAGATGTTTCTTTCTTTTCTTTTTAAAGATTTATTTTATTTATGTGTATCTGTATGAGGCTGCCTGAGTTTATGGGTAGCACATGAGTGCAAGTGCACAGGATGGCCAGAAGGGGGCGTCAGGTCCTTTGGCGCTGAAGAGACAAGTGGTTATGAGCTGCCCAGCTTCAGTGCTGGAAACTGAACCTGAGACTTCTGCAAGAACAGCATCTCCAGCCATTGTTCCAGCCTCTTTTTTTTTGTTTTTGTTTTTGTTTACAAAAAATGGTTTCTTTTACATAGTGTTTCAGTTAAATGAATTACTTTTAAAAAAATCTAAATTGACTATCAGTAATTTATACTTCCCAATAGATCCCAAAGCTGGCCTGGAACTTGCTGTGTAACCCAGGCTTGCTTTGAACATATGATTTCCCAAGGTAATACCAAGCCAGGCGTAATGACACTTGACTTTTACCCAGCACTTGGGAGGCAGAGGCAGGTGGATCTCTAAGTTCAAGGCCAATGTGGTCTGCAGAGCCAGTTGCAGGACAGCCAGGGCTACACAGAGAAACCCTGTCTTGGTGGGGGGTGAGGGTGAGGGTGGAGGTGGAAGTAGGATCATTCTTTCTCTGGAAGACTTCACCTTGCACATTCTTGAGACGGCGCCAAGGATGCCCTGCTTTGTTCCTGCTTCTGTGGGTTGAGGTAAGGTTGGCGGTGGCAGCATCAGAAGTGACTGCACTCTGTCACTGATGCCATGTTGAACTCTTTAAAACTAGTGGACCATCCTCCTGAACATTAACCTTCATCAGGCGATGAAAGGAGACAAGAGACCAAGACAGAGACCCACATTGGAGCACCGGACTGAAATTTCAAGGTCCAAATCAGGAGCAGAAGGAGAGAGAGCAGGAGCAAGGAACTCAGGACCGCGAGGGGTGCACCCACACACTGAGACAATGGGGATGTTCTATCGGGAACTCACCAAGGCCACCTGGCCTGGGTCTGAAAAAGCCTGGGTTAAAACCGGTCTTGCTGAACATAGTTGACAATGAGGACTACTGAGATCTCAAGAACAATGTCAATGGGTTTTTGATCCTACTGCACTTATTGGTTTTGTGGGAGCCTAGGCAGTTTGGATGCTCACCTTACTAGACCTGGATGGAGGTGGGTGGTCCTTGGACTTCCCACAGGGCAGGGAACCCTGATTGCTCTTTGGGCTGACGAAAGAGGGGGACTTGATTGGGGGAGGGGGAGGGAAAGGGGAGGCGGTGGTGGGGAAGAGACAGAAATCTTTAATAAATAAAAATTATACCAATCAAAAAAAAAAATAAAACTAGTGGACCAAATAAATACGGAAGAGCCACTATGCCCACAGCTGTCACGTGACTCTCCTGTTGTTTGATAGGATGAGGGGTTATAGAAGACCGCGTATAAAATCGGAACACAGCAATTTCTCTCTCTGACTTCATTTAATACCCAGGATGTTTTTATATTTCAGTCTGAACCCAGAAGGAAGATTGTGGGCTCCCGGCCAGCGTCTCCCCCTTTTCAGGACCGACTTTTCTTCCTGTTTCTTTATAGAGTCCAGAAGAGCAGAGAAACCTGGAACACATTATGCACCTCTGACAGAAATAAAATACAAACGTGCTGTGTCAATTTCCCACGGACGCCAGAACCTGATCCTCATTTTATTTTCGGGAACGTAGGGGATGTTTGGCTAAATACTCAGCCCACCACAACTGAGCATGCAGGGTGTACTGCGCATGAGCTGTAAACCAAGTTCAGTCTCCTGGGCTTCCTGGCTTTAAGTTTCTAATGCCCTGCCCCACAGTGGAATTCCAGGGCCCACATCCTAGGTCCCAGGAGGTTCGCAAAGTTCCCTTCTTTGCAAAGGCCCGGATTCTTGGCATGTACTAAAGTGTGTGGGGGATCCTTCATGATAAGTAAGGCAGAAAAAAGACTTGCAGTAAAACAAGGGCTTTCTGAACAGGAAGAAGAGCAGACCGAAGCGGAGACCCCAGATGGTCTGTTTGCTGAGCTGCGGGTCTTTGTTCTGCACTTTGCTTCCTGCCTGAGTGCGATGCTCTTTTTGTTAATTTGGATTTGAACCAAATTGGATTCTTATCCGAGAGCCAAGACCCAGGGTAAGGAAGTTGCCCTTAGAAACAAAAATAAATTAAGAGACTAGCATTGAGCAACTCAGGCATTTTTTTTAATTAAAAAAACAAAAACAAAACAACTTAAGGTGGGGGGGGTCTCCGTATGTAGTCCTGGCTGGCCTGGAACTCACTGTGTAGACCAAGTTGGACACACAGGCACTGGCATCCATCTGCCTTTGCCTCCCCAGTGCTGGGATCAAAGGTGTGCATGCACACCTGGCCCAGGGCGGCTCTTCTTGATATCGACTTCCAGTAAAGCCTGTGGGAGCAGCGACTAACTTTCTTCCTTGTCTAACAGCTGAAGGACCTGGATCTTAAGAAGTAGCAATTACCTCCTGACTCCCACGCTTCTGCCCGTAGTCACCATGATAAACATTTTGTTTTAATTAGGAGGTTTTGTAAGGATTTATTTGCTTTAAAATGGTAAGAAATTTCTAGGGTAAATGTCATGGCTGCCAGGCATGGTATGAAAAGGGACAAGCTAAGTGCCTTAGGCACTTACACACGCCAGGCACCACGCAGCTACAGCGGGAACTGCTTTAGGTTATAGACCTGTGTCCTTGCAGCTGGGCTGGGCACAGGGGCTTTGGACGGGCACAGGCTTTGATGTTTCAATGAGCTCCTGCCAATTTGACCCTGGGTAGGTGCTTTGGGGTAACCAAGCAACAAAAAGGGCCAATCCGGCTGAGATAACTGCTACCTTGATGGCTATTTTCGTGGTCATGAACACACATTTGTGAGTACCTTAGCAAGAAGGCCACTTTTCTCAGTGTTTCTCCTATGGGAAGAGCATTGACCTGTGACTGTTTCTGAGTCCTCTAAATGCTGCTGTGCCCAAGAGCTCAGTCTCTGGGCATCTTTTCCAGTTAGTGTTGTCCGTCCATGCGCACATAGCTGTGGGGCGGCAGCACAGGAAATTTACCAGTGTGCATATGCTCAAAAAAGACCGACTCTCTCTCCCCCAGCAACTACCCTCTGCCAAAAACTCAGTAAGGGGTGGGGCCTGGAGATCCTCCTCCATCTATGCTGGGATTTTGGCTGGCTTGATCTTGTGATCTTGTGCCGTGAGTTTGTGACTGTAATAGCCACGCCATGCCCAGAAGACAGCGCTCCACAGCCCCGCTGCATCCTCTGGCTCTGGCATTCTTTCCATCTCCTCTTCCACATTTCCTGAGCCTTGGTGGTGGAGCAGCTAACACAAATATCTCATTTAGGACTGAACGCCCAATCTTTTGGTCTGTCTTTTAAGCTGTAATGTGTATCTCTCTGCACTGACTGCTATCTACTGTACAAAGAAACTTCTAAAGCCAAGGTTGAGAAAAATCCCAGGTCTTTTGGTAGAAACTGTCTCCAGGTCTATTGGTAGAAGCTGTCAGCACCAGAAATTGAGCCAGTCAAATCATCAGTTAGATTTTTTTTTTATTCACCCAGTACTATAGTCTCCCAATATCTATATCCCAGACTTCATAGGTAGAAACTGCCCTCCAAGGTGATAGTATGGAGGTTATGAGACTGGACTCATCAGGAATGGGGCCAGCACTCCCAGCAAAAGAAGATACAGTGAAAAGATGACCACCTATGAACCAGACGCCAAATATGCCAGCACCCCGATCTCAGACTTTCTAACCTCCAGAAACATGAGAAATAGCTGTTACTTATAAGCACCCAGGCTATGGGAGTTTGAGACAGAAGCCAAATGGGCTAGAATAGCAAGGGAAACATTGCTTTTCAGGAAGTAGGTTCTAGATTTTGTTGTTGTTTTTTTTTTTTTAAACTATGTCCTCATGGCTGGGTTCTGATACCAAATATGTATCACGTACAATGTCAGCCATTAAGAACATTTAATCCTAGCCCTTCCTTGAACACAAGCATCCTGAAGGATTCTGTCTCTTCTTCCACCATCTACTTCAAAGCCATCTGTTGCAGGAGGTCCTTCCGCTCCTCCAGCCTATAGCTGTTGAGATGCCAGCCCATTGGGGCGTGGTCTCTCTCCCTTTAAAAAAGCGGCTACTTCCCTCCGCTCTCTCTCTCTCTCTCTCTCTTTCCTCTTCACTTCCTGCTCCACTGGCGACTAGACTCCCTTCCTGGTTGCGCAGAGGGCTGTTGTCTGGGACAGTGATCTGTAAGTTTTTTCCTCTTTAAATAAATACCACCCTATTAATCATAATTCCAAACTGGTGTGGCATTGTTCTTGACTTACACCTTCAGCCATCCACCCTCTAATTTTACCCATAAGCACCCTGCTAACACTGGCTTGATAAGGCCATGTCTTTTCTAGCTCTGTGGTGCCTCCCTGCTCCTTGGGAATGGCCAGTCGTTCCTCTCACTGTGAGTCCTGCAGCCCTGCGTGGATGCTCTCTCTGACGGGAGGTGGGACTCACCTGGTGATTCTCCTCTCTTCTTGTTTTCCCTTTCTTTTCGTTCTTCACCACTGCTTTCTAAACTTTTCATTTTAAGACACTGTAAAAATATGTCAATGCCGTGGGACATCCTCGTCTAGGAAAGAAAATTCTAAAAAGTCTATACACACGCACATACAACGAGTAATGTCAAGAGGTTTCCTCCACTCGGCCTTCTCTCATAGGGCATGCTGGCAACTCCTAGGTCTTCCATGGCAAGCATTCTTCCAAACCCCCAAATTGTATGTCCAATTTATCTGGAAAATGTATCTGTCTCAAAGCATCATGACACATATACTCAGTGTGTCAGAAAGTGACCCAAATAGCCTCACACTCTCTGTTTATTCTTTTCCAAGATAGCCCATCTCGTGCTAACAATGTCATTCCCCAATCATCGAGAGGAAGAAACGTGCTCTTCCCTGCCTTCCCACTTCTGCCTCTTTGGCTCTTACATTCTAACCTCATACAAGGATTGCTGGAGGGGTCATCATTCCATCTTCCTGTCTCCTAGTCCGTCCTCCACACTACAGCAAAGTGCATCTTCATTATCTCTGTCAGTGCCATTGCTTATGGTAGTGCTTCAGCAGGCGTGTGTCAATGAATGAGAGTATCTGCATGGTTAATGCAATTGAAGAAACAGTAGAAGTTGTGTTTAATGATATTTCAGAATCTCCACTACGCTAAAACGCATTTTGAAGCTTCATGTGAGATATATGAAATAAAGTCATGATCTCCAATCACTGACATGTCACCTGGTCACCTGCTATATGTGTATCAAAGAATCTATAGGTAGAGAATTTCTGACTGTCCCAGTGTGACAGCTCAGCTTGGTCCCTGATGCTGTCCTTTCACAAACTGGTGTCTGCTCATCCATCTAGACCTGGTTCTGCACATTGCCCCTATGGCCTCCACCTCCACTTTGCCTGGTCTCTACTGAGAGTCAGTGACCACACCTACTGGTTTGTTAGTACTAACTGCCTGCGTGACCTCTTTGTTTCTGTATCAACCCTTGCCTAATAAGACTTCTTTAGAAATTTCTTGAACTCTGCTGAGACCCTAAACCTTATGGCCATGTGTATGTGCATGTGTATGTATGTCTGCTTTTCTTTATATATTATTTTTCTATAAATATAAAATATTTAATATTACTTTCAATTTCATGCATTATTTTTATTTTGTATACAAATATATTTTATGTATAAACATTTTATATTTATATGTAATATACTATTTATATACTTTATAATTTGTGATATAAAACTATATAAAGTATATAATACATTACATATAATTACTTTTAGTATATATTAATACATATATTTATCGCTGTAGATTACAGAATATATGTATTATAGAATAGATATATATATATTTTACTCTTCCTGTGTATGTTTATGTCTACATACACAAGCATACCCACATTGTGTGATGAGAGAGTTAATGTTAGTAGTTAAGACTGGAATAAAAGTCATGTGGTGGTGGTGCACGCCTTTAATTCCAGCACCTGGGAGGCAGAGACAAGTGGATCTTGAAGAGTTCCGGGACAGTCAGAGCTTTTACACAGAGAAACCCTGTCACAGAATTAAAAAGAAAGAAAGAAAGAAAGAAAGAAAGAAAGAAAGAAAGAAAGAAAGAAAGATTGTAATAAAAAGAATCAGTACTGTGGGACAATGGTCTGTACCCTGTCTCTTGTATTTTAAATAAACACAGATTTGCCAGTAGCCAGGCAGGAAGTGAAGGCAGGGCAAGGAGAACAGGAAAATCCTGGGAAGAAGCAAGAGTCAGTCTGCAGTCGTCACCCAGACACAGAGCAAGCCAGATGTGACTGCCTCACCAAGAAAGGTACCAAGCCATGTGGCTAACACAGACAAGTATTATGGGCTAATATAAAAAGAGAGATATACAGTAGAGATAGATTCAGATGAAAAACCCTCTAAATGGTTTACAGTGTGTTTAAAAATATATGTAGGCTTGTGAGAGAAAAGAAAAAGGATAAAGTCCTTAAAATAAAAAAGAAAGAGAGTAGTTGGGTGTGGTGGCATACACTTTTAATCCCAGCACTTGGGAGGCAGAGGCAGGCAGATCTCTGTGAGTTCAAGGACAGCCTGGTTCACAGAGTGAGTTCCAAGATAGCCAAAGATACACAAAGAAAACCTGTCTCAAAAAGCCAAACATTAAAAATAAAAATAAAAGAAATAGAGTTTGAAATAAAGCCATACAAAGATGGAAAACACACAGAGAGTCTGGATACTGTATGTTATTGTGTTGTCTCTGAATTGTATGACTGCTGGGGAAGGAGCAACAGCTGCTAAAAGGCATTTGATTATAAATGCTGCTGGATTAAACCAACATATGTGTTTTTAAAAATGCCTTGACTTCAAAATTTAAGTCAAAGGTATGTTACTTTGGAGAAGAGGTGTTGCTTTTGTTTCCACAGGAAATGAGAAGCTATGGATTCATTCTGAGTTAAGAAATATCAGGTTTGATCAAGGAAGACCCCCTGAGAAATCTCCTATACTAGCAGATGGCCCAGATGTCTGATTTCGACATCCAGAACAGTTTTAAGACTGCTAGCTGAGATGTTCAAGCCTCACAGAGTATTCCATTCAGGACTTGACCATAACTCAAAATTTTCTTTTGGTCCCTGTAAGATTATCAGCGCCCTTAATCAGCAGGAAGTATCCTGGAAAACTACACCCATAATCCAAAAAAAATGGATTATGGATATTTATCTTTGTTTAGAATATTGGTTACAAGTTGTTATGGATAATGGTCAGGAGAAAATCTAAACAAAAGAGATTAGATTCAGAGTTCTTGTTTAAAAAGATGGGGAGTTTCCAGGTTCTGGCTATTACAAACAATGCTGCTATGAACATAGTTGAGCATATACTTTTGTTGTATAATAGGGCCTCTCTTGGGTATATTCCCAAGAGTGGTATTGCTGGGTCCAGGGGTAGGTTGATCCCGAATTTCCTGAGAAACCTCCACACTGCTTTCCAGAGTGGTTGTACAAGTTTGCATTCCCACCAGCAATGGATGAGTGTACCCCTTTCTCCACAACCTCTCCAGCAAAGGCTATCATTGGTGTTTTTTATTTTAGCCATTCTGACAGGTATAAGATGGTATCTTAAAGTTGTCTTGATTTGCATTTCCCTGATCGCTAAGGAAGTTGAGCATGACCTTAAGTGTCTTTTGGCCATTTGAACTTCTTCT
>NW_026067908.1:12945696-13091800 GCF_014885135.2 Alexandromys fortis | reverse complement strand
GTCAGGGAACCCTGATTGCTCTTTGGGCTGATGAGGGAGGGGGATTTGGTTGGGGGAGGGGAAGGGAAATGGGAGGCGGTGGCGGGGAGGAGGCAGAAATCTTTAATAAATAAATAAATTTTAAAAAATAAATAATAAAATTAAAAAAAAGATGGGGAGTGTGGAACAATGGTCTATACCCTTTCACTTGTATTTTAAATAAACGCTGATTGGCCAGTAATATAAGTTATAAGAGTTAATAAGAAACCTGAGCTAATAGGCCAACCAGTTTATGATTAATGTAGACCTCTGTGTGTTTCTTTGGGACCGAATGACTGTGGGAACCCCGCGGGACAGAAATCTCTGTCAATAGGCAGCCACCAGGGAAAATAAGGACCACTCGGCAAATTGTAGTTAATGAAACCTGTGTCAATCAATTCTGACACTGTGGGAAGACACAAATGTGTCTGTCTTTACTTCTGACATAGTGCACTCCTCTTCCTGGCTTCAGCTCTTGTCAGGCTTGGGTGACTCTCACCTCTCTGTTCTGCTCAAGTCTCAGCGATGGTAACGGCAGCTAGGGAAGATAGCAGCTTCTATCCATCTCTAACCCCCCCCCGCGGGGGGGGGGGCTCCACCATCTTGCTGGTGTCCTTAGCTCTGTTCACACCTCCGTCAATAGTCACTCCTTCACTTGAATCCTCTCCAGACTCCGTCTCTTTCCTGTTGGATCCCTGACGGATCACGGTTAGTCTCCATACAAAATGGGGATCCTAACACCTGGGTCAGTGTGAACCCTTGAGGCTCAAAGTTCTGGGCACAGCCCTGACCCCCAACAGTGCTTCCGGGATGGCCGGCTGCCTGGTCGCCCCTGCCAAGCACTTAACATACTCCGCAGTCTTTCTGCTCTTCTGCCCAGACTCAGGTAGACAGGAGAATCATGCCAAGCCTAGCATGATGACGAGAAAGAAAGGGCTACCATGGGGATGGAGAACAGGGCTGACCTGAAGGTCCCATTCTAGGGCTCCGGAACAGAGAGTCCTAACAGGGAGTGGAACAGCTGAGGACAGGGCATCCGTGGGCTTGGCATTCCGCTGGAAGAAAGCTGCCTCTGTGTGGGCCCAGCTGCTCCGGCCCCCCACACTGACCCCTTGTTTCCCAAGGAGGAAATCCTTTCAGTTCCAGACCTAACCCCCAGTTCCCATTATGAAATCCCAGCGGCCTAGGGCGGAAGGGCTGTGTGGAAGGAGAGGCCATTGGAATTCGATTTTCAGTTTGCGCATAACTAAGAGGAAACTTGCAAAGGGTGGTGTCCTGGTCTAATTTTTGTCTCTGTGATAAATACGCTGACGAAAGGCAAGGAGGGGAGAAAAGGTTCACTTCTTTTACAGTTCCAGGGTACAGCTTAATCACTGTGGCAAAGTCCAGATAGGAACTTCAAACAGCAAGTTGCATCACACTGTCAAGAACAGAGAGCTGGGCAGTGGTGGCACACACCTTTAATGCCTGCACTGGGGAGCCAGAGGCAGGTGGATCTCTGTGAGTTCGAGGCCAGCCTGGTCTACAAGAGCTAGTTCCAGGACAGGAACCAAAGCTATGGAGAAACCCTGTCTCGAAAAACAAAAACAAACAAACAAACAAAAACTCAGAGAGAAATAAGCACCATGCATGGGCACCTGCTTGCTTGTGTTCAGCTCAGTTCCTCCACTCTGACACAGTTCAGGACCCCATGCCTAGGGAATGGCACTCCCAAAAATGGATCTTCTCATATCAGTTAATTTAAGTAAGACAACCCCCTACTGATACGTTCACAGGACAACCTGATATAGACAATACTTTTCTCAGGTGATTCAAGGTTGTTTCAAGTTTGAAAAAGCTAACCATCACAAATGGTACTAGAAATGATCTATTGAGAGAATATGCAGGTAGGTGAACTATTTATTGCTAGTATTGAACTTTACTCATACTGAGAGGTCTCCTAAAGGAAACCGATATTTTGGCACGTTGAATAAGATAAACTATAGTATGGCATTGTGGTGGTTTGAATGAAAATGGCTCCCTTTGAGCTCATATATTTGAATGTTCAGACCCTAGTTTGTGGAACTGTTTGGGAAGGATTAGGAGGTGTGGCCTTGTGGAGGTGTGCCAGTGGGGATGGACATTAAGGTTTAAAAAGCCCATGTCTTTCCCAGTTATCTATCTCTATCTATCTATCTATCTATCTATCTATCTATCTATCTATCTATCTATCTATCTATCATCTACCTACCTACCTACCTCTCTCTATCGCTCTGTCTCTTCCCCATCTCTGCCTCATGTTTGTGTATCAAGATGTAAGCTCTCATCTCCTGCTCTAGTGCCCTGCCTGCTGCCATGCTTCCTACCATTTTCAAATATGTTGAACATCCCAGAAGCACGTGTGCTATTTAGTCAATGCCTACATGGCTCGGAGAAGCCACACTATTCACCATGACATAAGAGTGGCCAAATGGTCTCCGGTCGGCCAAGACTGGGACCATGAACAAAGCATTGCAAGTTTGTGAGCATTTTGGTAAAAAGGCAAAAGGTTAACAATTCTTCATGTTGCTTCAGGATCCTCGTCTTGCTTTGTTTGTAGTTTTATAAACTTATACTCTTTGTACATAGTGTTGGCTTTCTTCAAAGAGTTTCTTCCAATTGTATCATGCATTTTGAACATATTCAACCCTTCCATTCCCTCTTCTTAGCTCCTCCTCCCCTTTCCCTGTTTCTCCCCTCCCCCTTCCTTCCACTACTCTCTTTCTCCAGTTTTCCTGTGGTGTGTGTGTGTGTGTGTGTGTGTGTGTGCATGATATATCTATGAGAAAACATGCAATGTTTGTTTCTCTGCGTTTGGCTTACTTCATTTACTATGATGATCTCCCATTGCATCTATTTTTTTCCAGGCCACAATATAATTTAATTTTTTCAGGCTAAATAAAACTGGGTCATGAGTATGTACTGCATTTTCTTTATCAGTTCATCTGTTGACAGACGTGTAAGCTAATTCATAGCTTGGCTTTTGCCAGAAGCACCACAGTAAGTGCAGTGTGTGGCTATCTCTAGGGTGCGTTGACTTAGAGTCTTTGAGATATATACCGAAGACACAGCTGTCATATTTTAGTTTTTTGAGAAAATTCTGTGCTGGTTTTCATAATGCCTGAACCAGTTTGCATTCCCCCAGTATCAAGTAACGGTTTCCATTTCCCCACATCCTTGCCACAATTGTTGTTTGTTTGTTTTCTTAACAAGAGTCATCCTGGCTGCAGTGAGATGAAATCTTAGTGTGGTTTTAATTTGCATTTCCCAGATGACTAAGGATAGCAAAATTTTTTTCATATGTCAACTGGTCATCAGTACTTCATCTTTAAAAACTATCTATGCATTTTATTAGCCCATTTATTGCTTGGGTTGTTTATTTGTTTTGTTGGATAGGGTTTTGCTTGTTTGTTTTTGGTGTTTGTTATTTTTTAACTCTTTCACAATTTCATACATATATGTCTTGGCCATATTTCTCCCTCCCATATTCTCTCTTGTCCCACTTGCCCACCTGCTAAGCCCCTTCTTTCCAGGCCCCTCCTACTACTTCTCCTTCCTTCCTTCCTTCCTTCCTTCCTTCCTTCCTTCCTTCCTTCCTTCTTCCTTCCTTCCCTCCCTCCTTCCCGTCCTTCCTTTTTTCTAAATTAGAGTTTCTTGAATGAACAAAGGATATTTGCTGAGCAAGGGCTACCAACCTTCCAGTGACTACACCACCGAGTTCTATGCCTCCCTCTACCCCAAACACCTTCTCCATGAGGGGTGACCCGTGATGGAATGTTAATGAGCCCCATCTTTTGTAGGTCTTGTGCAGGTCTCCACAACTGCTGTGGGTTTGTGGGTACAAAAGCCATGTCATACCCAGAATATAATATTTTATCTTATTCTTTCCTATCTCCTATGTTGATTCTTCCATCCCCTACTTCTTCTATTGTCTTAGTTAGGATTTTATTGCTGTGAAGAGATATCATGATCACAACAACTCTTTTTTTTAATTAATTTTTTCACTTATTTTACATACAAGCCATAGTTTCCCCCCTTTCTTCCTCCCTCCTTTCTTTCTTTCTTCCTTCCTCCCTCCTTCCTTCCCTCTTTCCTTCTTTCTTTCTTTCCTTTCTTCCTTCCTTTCATCATTTCTTCCTATTCTGGTTTTAGAATATGTAATCTTGGCTTTTGTGATGAGTTTGGCAGTGTCCCTTCTATTTTTATGCAACAGTTTGAGGAGTATTAGTATTCTTTTAAAGTCTAGCAATTCATCTCTGAATCTTCTGGGTCTAAGTTTTTATTAGTTGGAAGTCTTATTGTCTCATCTCACTGCTTGTTGAGAATGAAATGTATTGGATTGATTTAAGTTGCTTACAATATCTTTGTTTAATTTTAATAAATAACATGCTGAAAACTTCCTATTTCTTCTATGTTCTTCAAATGATCAGAATACAAGTTTTCAAAGTATCCCCCCAGCAATCATCTGAATTTCATCATGTCTTTTGTAATGTCTCCCTTTGCATATTTAATTTTAATAACTTGGATCACTTTTTTCTTTCTTTTGGTTGGTTTGTCTAAGAGTTTGTCAGTCTTGCTTATGTTTTGAAGAACCAACTCTTTGCTTCATTATTTGTATTTTTCTTTTTGCTTCTATTTTATTACTTTCTATCATGATCTTTTTTAATTTCCTTCTATTGATTTTGAGTTTGACTTATTTGTATATTCATGTTCCATATATGTGTATGTGTGTGTGTGTGTGTGTGTGTATGTGTGATTTAAACTTTAATGTCCTTTTGGTGGATTGTTCCTTTGATGTGTGACTCCCTCTGTATGCTGTGAATACATTTTTTTTGTTTTTTGTTTTTTTTCGAGACAGGGTTTCTCTGTGGTTTTGGAGCCTGTCCTGGAACTAGCTCTTGTAGACCAGGTTGGTCTCGAACTCACAGAGATCCGCCTGCCTCTGCCTCCCAAGTGCTGTGATTAAAGGCATGCACCACCACCGCTCGGCTTGTGAATACATTTTATCACCACTGATTAATAAAGAAGCTACTTTGGCCTATGGCAGGGTAGAATATAGCAAGGTGAGAAATCTGAACAGAGAAAAAGAAGGAGAGAAGGTGGAGTCAGGGAGATGCCATGTAGCTGCCGAAGGAGAAAAACAGCAGAGCCTTACTGGTAAGCCACAGCCTCACAGTGATATACAGATTAATAAACATGGGTTAATTTAAGATATGAGAGCTAGGTAGGAATATGCCTAAGCTGTTGCCCAAGCAATGTTGTAATTAATATAGTTTCTGTGTGATTATTTGGTTTTGGGAAGCTGGGAAATGAAGGTGCAGTTTCCATTTACATTCCTTTGTCAATAATGCTGTCCTTCTTTATTGCTTCTCACTAATTTTCATTTACAAGGTTTTTTTTTTGTGAGATATTAGACTTGCTACCCTTGCTTTTCCGGTGACATTGTATACTGTTCCATGCTTTCACTCTAAACCTGTGTTTGTCCTGACAGTGAGTTGTATTTCCTACAGGCAACAATAGGTGATGTGGGAGTGTCATATATCAATCTGCTGATTTCATTGGTTAAGCAATAAAGGAACTCCTTGGCCCTGATAGGTTAAAAGATGGATGGGAGGAGTAAACAGAATAGAATTCTGGGCGGAAGAGGAAGTGAGGTCAGACTCTGCTCTGCTTCCAGAGGGACGGAACAGCTCTGCTCTCTGAAGCAGAGACACCATGATGGACGGAGGCTAGAATCTTCCCGGTAAGCGCACCTTGGGGTGCTTACACACATCATTAGAAATGGGCTAGTCCAGGTGCGAGAATTAGCCTGTAAGGGCTAGAGTTCATGGGCCAAGCAGTTCTTAAATGAATACAGTTTGTGTGTTGTTATTTCGGGCATAAGCTAGCCAAGCGGCTGGGGTGTTGGGGACGCAGCCCCGCCGCTTCATATTTCAACAGATGGCACCCAACGTGGGGCTCGAACCCACGACCCTGAGATTAAGAGTCTCATGCTCTACCGACTGAGCTAGTCGGGCGGCCGGGGTGTTGGGGATACAGCCCCGCCGCTTCTTATTTCAACAAATAGGCAGATAGATTTTAAATCCAGTCTGATCTGTGCCTTTTAACTGAAAAGTTGAGATCAGCACTGCTCCATTGTCTAGACCGTGTGAAGCCATGGTAGACAGTTCCCAGCACTAAAAAGAAGCAAACAAAAACATTCAGAGTTTTTATTAAAAGCTGCATGTTAATTTATGTCATTTTATTGTTTTGTAGTGTTTGGCACTTTTTTAAAAAAAAATCCTTCCTTTCTTATTTACTGTTCTGGTGTGGTTTGTTCTTCCCTGTGACCCCATGAATGCGTTTGTTTTTTTTTTTTGGTGTGTAGGATTCCTCTGAATATTTTTCTGTGATCATGGCCAGTGAGCATGAGAATTCTTTTCAGTTTTCCTTTCTTCTTCCGTTCAGAAAGATTGGATATTGTCATGTTGGTTGGTGGTTACTGTTTAGAGCTTAAAATACACTGCTTCACAGAGTTTCTATTGAGAAGTTTGCTGTTCTTCTCATGGGTTTGCCGTGGTCTGTGACTTCGTGTCTCTCTTTGTCAGTTTTTGGTAAACTTCCTTTGTCCTATGTATTTAGTGTTGTAATTATAGCTGACATGGTGAAGCTCTTTTCTGACCTTGCTGGGTCGGTGCTCTAAATGTCTCAGATCTGCAGGGGCATTTCTTTCTCTAGATCTGGACAGTCTCTGCTGTGGTTTTTATTGAATAAGTTTTCTCTGCCCTTATCTTGAAAGTCCTCCCTTTCTATCCCCACGGTGTCACAATTTACTCTTTTAATGGCACCAATTGACCTCACATGTTCTGGTCATATTTCCTATTAATGCATTGTTGCCTTTGTCCGAAAGTTACTCAGACTCTCGCATCCTGTCTTCCACATTACCTATTCTATTGATGAGTCTTTATTTGACTTGTTGAACTTTTCACTTCCCAATATTTAAATTTGATTTTCTCAGAGGCTGGAGTGATGATGGCTCAACGGGGAAGAGCACTTGTTGTCTTTCCAAAGAACCTGAGTTCAGTTTCCTGCGCCCTCATCAGGTAGCTCCTAACTGTAACTCCAGCTCCAGAGGAATCCAATGACTCTGGCCTCTGCAAGGGCCTTCACTGACATTCACACACCCACATGCAGACACACACACACAGATTCATGGTAGTGTGCACACACTAACAATTAAAAACAATAAAATATTTTTAAATTAGATTTTCTTAGTACTTATTTCTATTTATTGATGTTTATCCTTCTTGGCTTCCTTATTTCATTCATTGGTGTGTTCTCTTTTCATTTGCCCAGGAGTTTATTCATATCCTCTGTCTTATAATCATTCTCTGGGATTTTGTCTACTTCTCCGATTGGAGGTCATTGCTGTGGAACTGGTTGGAGGAATCATGTAGGCTTGATTCTTCGTGTTTCTTGTTTGTGCAGTCCATCTTGTGCTTGGTTGTTGGTTGGATTTTGTTTTAGTCACCCACATTCTTTCAGCAGAAGTATTTGCAATGCTGAGGTGGGAAACAACCACACCTGGAGAGGCCCATTTGATAACATGGTATCAGTTCATTCAACCCCATCCCCCTGGCGTTAATAAGGAGCATAGATAGTACTCTGTGCACTAAGACGTTAGATGCTGATGATTGAATGGAAAAGAATTAACAGAGCAAGACGAATAACTCAGAGGAAACAGAGAAGGGAAAAATAAACAGAAGCAGGAGCAACAAAGACAGAGAGAGGAGACAAGGCAGTTGTGTCTAGAGGTAGATGAAAAGAGAGATAAAGAAATGGAACCAAGCAACCTAAAGCAATTCCTGCTCTTGTGTGACTGAGACAGGGGGACCCCGAATTCTGGCCTGTCCTATGTTCTTTGGGGAAACCCCATCAGAAAGTAACAACAACAACAACAACAAAGCAGGTAGACAGAGAACAGAGCGGACAAAGCTGGTCCCCTAGACTGGTGTCCCGTGTTGTGAGGGATACAAGCAAAGGCAAGGGCTTTGCAGGAGCTCAGAGTCTACACAAGGTCTCTCATCTGGGTGATGGCGCCAGCACATGGGAGGTCTTTCACATAGTCATGCCACGGGTACCAGCGTCATGCCTCTGGATGACCCTCTGCAAAGTTTAGGCGCGTGTGCAAAGCCCGTGCCTGTGTGGCCCATTCCAGATGACAACGGCTCAGCCCGGATTTTCATCTCACAGGACCCTGAGTGGTCCGGCTCAGGTTCCCCCAATTATCTACAGATTTTCTGCAGACCAGGCTTTAGAGTAATACCGCACACTTTTTCTGGGTCTCAAAACAGGAAGTTCAGGAAAGGCCTTTTGCTTTTCAAGGTCGCCAAGCAACTCATTTAGTAGGTATCTCTTTAAAATGGCTTTTTGGCCTTGGTCAAGCGTCAGAAAGAGAAGACTCTGTCTGTCCCTTCTGTCTGTGGGGACAGTCGCTCTATGTGGCTTTTGTTCTCTCCCCACTTCTGCTAATAGGGTCTCATGTAGCCCAGGCTAGCCTGGAGTTGGCTATAGAGTGACCTTTAATTTTTCTGACCCCCCCCCCACCTGCTTCCACCTTCCAGATGTTGAGAATATAGACACACATCCCCATGCTCAGTTAATCAAGAATTTAGGATTGAACCCTAATCCTGTAGATGCTAGGCAAGCACTCTCCCAATTGAGCTGTATCCTCTCTCTCCTTAAGCCATGCATGGACTCCATCTCCCTGGGAGAAGAGCTTTACTCAGGTGGAACTCTGGAAAGGCCTTTGGACTTTTCGGTGCTGTCGGTTGTTTTTTTTTTTTACTTTGCTACTGAAACTAGTGGTTTCTGCCACGCCCACCTCACAGGACAGCTGCCGGCCACTGTCCTCAGTTTTTTCCCAGCAGATCCGCGCAGTCTGTGTCCTCCACATGGTTTCTTCTTCCACATTAGCAGGTCCCTCTTTCCACAGCTGAGGATCAGTCAGTGCCAGGCTATGAGTGCCCCCTACTGTTGAGAGGCTCGAAATCCCTCTCAGGGTCCTGCGGCAGACCTCTTGGGCTGTTCCAAAGCTTTCTTTGCTAAAGACACCCTTCCCATGGATTAAACCTCTTGTTACCTTAAGATTTCCTTCAGTTTTTAAACAGTCGATTAATTGGCCAGATACTTCTGTATATTCTTTCTCCTTTAACTAGGAAGTCCTGTAATTTTTAGTTACTCAAGTCTTACAATTTATTTATGCAGAAGGTATATATATATATGTACATATATATATGACATTTTGAACGTCTATAATATAGAACATAAAAAAATTGGATTCAAACTTTATTATTTGTGCCAAGCACAAAATATCAGAGAAACAATTTTTTAAAAAAAATTATCTCAGTATTGAGCAAACAATAAAATAAAAATGGAAGTGTTTCACGTGAAGGAAAATAAGTCCTCTGTGAGATCCTGAAGAGGGGACGTGAACTCCAGAGTTAGGATAGAGAAGAACTTAATCCTTTAGTCTATGCCCACAGTGTATGCAATGAAAAACCACACAGGGTTTTTCTCCTAAAAGAGCCTACAGCCTAGTAGGGGGAGTATATATCTAGGTAAATTTTTATTCCCCCCGTATTTAATTTAAATCCAAAAAATGAGTGAATTTGGAATGGAACTTTGAACCCCCAGGAACCCCAAAATTCAAGGATGTAAGTGAGAATAAACAATCTGGGGAATAAATTGGGAGAAGTTTGAGACTAGCAAGAGAAACAGGGGAGGCACTCAGACAGTCCTAGTTTAAGTGGCTGTGTAAAACAGGAACGTAACCATACAAGGAATAACACCCAGAGTCAGTCCCAGGGGACTGGCCTGTTTTGGGGAGCTCTCCCTACAAGTGAGAGGGAGTGGGACCATGGGTTAAGACAGAGAAATGGGAGAAGTGGATGAAGTGGGAAGTATAAGCGTAGCCCGAATACTTATCGACTCCAGTCTAGACCTGATATTCCTTCCCTTACCTCTGATGCCTGGCACATTCCTGGACATCTTGGGAAGTGCAGGTCTCCAATGTTGGCCCTGTTTTGGGGCAGTTCTTCATGGGTTGGGGCACAGATTCTGAGACCTGTGCAGTACAACTGTGTAGTATTTTCATAATCGATGTTTAATAAAGAAAGAAAAAGAAGGGGGGGAGAAAAATTTGGGAGCAGCAGTAGCAGACACGGAGAAAGCCTTCTCTTTGGGTTGCTCAGAAGCCCAGGTACCCTTTTTAAAGACCTCTACTAAGGAGGCCACTTAGGGAGCCCAGTCACTGCATGAACAGCCCTCCTGGGGGACTTCAGCAAGTGTGACAGGACTATACTCCGAAACATGGTGAGGGGAATATCTCTCCAGTCAGGGAAAGAAAGTGTGGATGACAACCACTTAGTAGAAACCTGTTTAGAATCAGTCTGTAGGGGACCACAAACTCAGATTGCAGCATTATACTAGACACTGGGAAGGAGCCCCTCAGGACAGGGACTTTTGCAACTCAGCCCATGAACATGGGACCAGCACCTGTGGCCTGGTCTTGAGACGGGGCGGAAGCTTACAACCAGACTTCTGTAAGGACTGCCTAGGGATGTGACGGGCACCTGTGACCCAGCCCATGAAGGCCTGCCCAAAGTCAGGGCCAACATTGGCCACCCACACATTCCTTTCAAAGTCAGTCCAGGAATGTGGCAGGTGGCTGAGGGGAGGGAAGGACTGGAGTCAGGAAGGAGTGTGGCCCACACTCAGCTTTCCCCTTCAACCGCTTCTCCCCTTTATAGCGACTCCTCATTTTTTGTTTATTAGCATCCAATGACAGTTTAGTAGGCCAGCTCTGTCTTACTATGTCCCTCTTCCTCTCCTCTCTTCTCTTTTCTGTATTCTTTCTCTATGATTTTTCCCCCTTTCACAGGTTTTATCAATGAAGAGAGGCTGCCCACATGTGGGATCTCTGCATCTCCACCTTGAGGGCTGGGCTGTTGTAAGTCATCTGGTTGCGTTTCCTTACCTCATGCGTTATTCTGTCTTAAACCAAAACTGCCATATCTCTTCCTATTTTCTTTTCTCTTTCTCCTTTTTTTTATTTTTCCTTCCCCTTTTCTCTACCAACCTAATGGCCACCATTCATTTTGGTTTGTGGTTTTTGTCCCTCTCATACCCACAGTAACAATACCTCAGGGAACCTTACTATCAGTGTTCCTTTGCTTCCTAAAATGATTGTGGTCAAGTGGTTGTTTTTATTGACCCCTTACTGCATTTTCATGGTGGCCTGGCCTTTGATAGTGGTCATCTTGTGTTGACATTCTGCTGGGGATTGATCCTGGTATTCCTAATGCCATCCTACAAGAAGAAAACTACATCCCAAACCTTCTACAACCTAGATCTTACAAACAATTCCAAGGAAACGACAAGGGCTTTTTAAACAGCCAAACTACAACCTAACCCCAGATGCACAAGTGTCAAAGCAAAAGCATGAGAGACATGAAAACCCAAGACACCAGACACCTCTGCAATTCACTGATCCTGCCGGAGTGGCCTTCACCAAGTGTGAGTTTAAAAATTAATGTGCTCTCTTTCTCTCTCTCTCTCTCTCTCTCTCTCTCTCTCTCTCTCTCTCTCTCTCTCTCTCTCTCTCTCTCTCTCTCCCTCCCTCTTTCACTCTCTCCCTCTCTCTCCCTCTCTCTCTCTCTCTCTCTCTCTCTCTCTCTCTCCACGTGTAAGTTCAAAAATTAATGTGCTCTCTCTCTCTCTCTCTCTCTCACACACACACACACACACACATATACACACATGCGCGCACACACACTAAATTTTTAAAAGTAAAAGAAAACCCCCAGGATCCATCTATTTGTTGCTTCCTAAAAAAGCACCCAGACACAACCTTAGAATGGTTGGTTGGAAAAAGGTATTCCAAACAAATGAAATTAGGAAACAAACAGGAGTAATTGCTCTAATATCTGACAAAATAGACTTCAAAAACAATTTAATCATACCTTTTTTTTTTTTTACCACACTATTTGGCAACATGAACCTGGAAGAGTGGGGCCTAAAAATGAGGAGACTTCTGACATCCCCCCCACCTCGCCTTATTTTTTAAGTGTAACTGTGAAAGCCAAAGTTACATTTTAAGTTTTAATTACTATGCCTAAGAGATCCATGGAACAAAAATGCCTCTGATTCACGAGCCCCTTGCCCAAGGACAGATAGTCTTGATAGCTAGAGGCTGTTGTTGATGGGGATAACAAGTCACGTGTTTTCACTCCCCTAAACAAGTTTTGCTCACCCCATCTGTGCTGGATACGCTTGAACACACAGGGAGGGGCAGGACATTCACTGGCAGGAGATATATCAGGATGCATGTTTGCCCCAGAGTGGATGTATAGGCTGGAGGTATGCCAGAATGTAAGCTTGACCCTGATTGGACCTCATGGGAAGTACTAGCTGCAAACTGTGACTCAGAGCCATTTTTTCTTGGAAACCAGAGATGGACCAGGCCAGAGCCTACCCACCTTGCCAATGTTTAACTAACGCTTGCCCCAGTGTTGGCTTTAAATTGTGGTGGTGGTCTTATTCCCTACCAGTGAGATTAACACGCTATGTCCAGAATGGTTTTGGGTTTTGTAGGACCCAGCCATGACAAGCTCAACAGTCTCTGTAGTTTACCCTAAGGAAATACCCGATTCCAAGAAATACCACAGACTGAGACCACCCTGGTACCATCCAGGAACAGACCATCCAAAGGAAACTCCTAATGTTCCGACCATTGTAGACAGGATCACCTGCCAGCACACGCCCATCGCTTCTCACCAGGACACTCCTAGACAAGTGTCAACCAATCAGGGGTCCTGAACCTTAGAAATCCCTCACCCCAACCTCTGCTATTATAAAAACCCCACCCCAGCTGAGCTCTCTGATCATGCCAATGCATTGGGAAGATGTAGAGTTCAAGTTTGAACTTGAATAAGAATAAAGGCTCTTTGCTTTTACAATACAGGACTCGGTCTAGTTGGTTTTTGTGGGACTCCATGATCTGGAGTTTTGATTTAAGATGTTGTTGATAAATCTAAATGTCACTTGATGCACAAGTATCTAATAAATAAGCAAATTATAAATGCAATGAATAATATTAGACCGGTTGTGATGGTTTATATAAAAACTGCACAGTTCCCTGAGGGACGGCAGCCGGCAGGGAGCCCTCACCGCTCAGGGGGTCACTGAGGGTGGTTTAGGGCAGCAGCGGGTAGGAGACCACAGCAGGCCACGAGGGGCAGCTGCTCCCACCACCCGAGGCCTCTGTGGGTCCCAGGCGAGCCGCAGGTGAGAGACAGATTAGGCATGCCATGCAAGAAAGTAGGAATA
This sequence comes from Alexandromys fortis, assembly GCF_014885135.2. NCBI lineage: Eukaryota > Metazoa > Chordata > Mammalia > Rodentia > Cricetidae > Alexandromys > Alexandromys fortis. The sequence continues at coordinate 13,078,396 of NW_026067908.1, read as the reverse complement.
GTTTAATTAGTGGGTTATAGAAGAAAAGGGAAAGGAGAGAGAAAAGAGAGGCAGGAGGGAGAGGAGAAGAGGCAGCAGCCACCTCTTCCAATATACAATATAATTCTTTCCTTAAGGACTTCCCAAGTGTCTTGCCAATTCTGCTGACTTCCCAGTTTGTCCTCTGCAGAAGCAGTGGCGGCAGCAGAAGTGCACAGGAACAGTGTCCCCTGTGCATCTTTGGAGGCGCGGCGGCAGCCAAAGCTGCATTGCTGGCTGGCCTGACCCTGTGCCACAGGTTGGAGTGCCAACTGTTGTTTTTAATCTAAATTTTTATCTTACAATTTTACCAACAAAGACTCTGAATTCAGAGGCTGGGGTGAAAACCTGCTAGCTCAGAGAAGTTCAGGAACAACCGGCTGACCTTCCTCCTTTTCTGGAATCTTAGAGAAAGAGGGTCCTTCTGTTACCCCAAAAGACCACTAATCTCAAAGCCGCTCCCTACTACTTCCTGTGTGTCTCTCTATCCATTTTATGGATTCCCTCTGACTCTGTATGATTATTTTATGTCAACTACTTGCTGGCTCCGTCTCCTGACCCAAAGTTGATTTTATTTAACTAATGCAGTCTCAGGGTTCAGAGTGTGATTGAATGTCCTGCAACAATAGAGACAATTCCATATCAATGCTTATTGAAGGTCAACGCACAATAGCTTAGTTATGGAATCAATCGAACAGTCTTCTAAAAGGGGAGTGGATTATAAGGAATTGGTATATATACCTAATTGTTTTGTTTTCAGAAACAGAGAAATGAATTATGTTGTTTGCAGAATAATCACTGCAACTAGAGATAACCATTCTTAGATTTTATTTAGATTCATGGTATCACATATGTCTAGAGGAACAAAGGGGCCTCTAGGGGGAATAAAACAAAAGAAGAGATGGCTGTGGGGGAGGGAATAAGCTCAACACACAACATATACTTGGATGAAAATTCCTTATGTGACATAGTTCCATTTACAATAAATATAAATAATGAAAATTTAAGAAACAAATAACACCACCAACAACAACAAAAAAGAGACCTTGATATTCATACACAAAAACTAACCCAACGGATCTCTGATAGGGCTGAGCACAGTGTGAAATCTTCACCTATAGATGGTTTAATGAATCTTATTGTCGGTGAGGCCTTCTTTTGCTGGAATATTTGTTTCTTGAGGGTATAACTTTGTCTTATTAATTTGACAGCCTCCAGGTTGCCCAGGGTCTGGAAAGGAGTGATACATCAAAGCTGAACTGCAGTCAAGGAAGGGCAGGACAAGAGAAGCTCACAGGAAGACTGAACTAGTAAGAAAGAGTCTTCAAGGGTAACAGTGGAGGCAAGAAGCCAAAGGACGATTCTGAGCAAAGACCCCAAGGATTTGAGAAATAACCCAAATACTTTGGTCTAGTTGGAGAGTAACCCTGGAAGAGACATATGATTTTTATTGTTATCAGCCTTCCAAATTGTACTGCCTACATATTCATGAGTGTAGGCCCATTCATTCAGGAGTGAGGTAGCTCACCCTACAAGGAAGGGACAAGTTCCTATCATGGCTAGAGATCCATTTGAACAAGCTTGGCGAACGTCTGAGGCTCCTCTTGCTCTGTCAGATTTTCCCCCTTCTGTGGCACTCTAACTTGACAAGCAAACTGGAGCTAAGTTTGTGGTGCCTGAGCTTTCGGTGCGATTGTTTAAGATGACTGTGGAAAGACCATGATCATTCTCCAGGAAGGAGACGTGTTTGGTAACAGTGCTGCACGCCCCTGTCAGGTTACCTCCAGCTCCCATAGAAGACTAACATGCTAACGAGCTACGTCTGAATGAGTGCCATGAGATTTTATCAGAGCATGGGGGTTGGGTTTGCCTCGAGGAGAACATGTGGATTATGCAGATGCCTTATTTCTCAACAATTGTTAAAATGCTGACCAGAAATAAAACACCATCCAGCAGGCTTTAGTACTCTGTGCGAAGCCTGCTTGCTATCAGCAGCTTGTGGCCCACTCACTTGGAGTTCCTTCATTTAAAAGATGCAAAGCTGGAAACAACATTAATGTTTCTGATAAAACACCCAGGTCCTTCAAATCACTCCTGGTGGCCTTCCCTGGAGAACAGCCCACTGTGCCTCCTGCTTATAGGCTGATTTGTAGGTAAGGAAGACATAATAAATGCCATTTAAAGTTAGGGGGAAATGCACCGAGTAGCTCTATTAATGACGAGGTGGCTGGGACCCTCTGCTCTACCCAGATAGTAGTGGATAGGCAAGGGAAAGCTCCGGAAGCGCTGGCTTAGGCCTCGTTCGGGTCCCTTGACATTTGATGGCAGCAGCAAGCAGGCAAGACCACCAGCAGCTGCTGCCTTCTAACATTAAGGCTCTCATGCAAGTTCCTAGTACCAGGACCTTAGTTCCTGAAATGCTCCAGCTATTATCTCGGCCCAGGGCCTCCGTGGGTTTCAGCTCTTGAGTAGGTCTAAGAAGTTGGGATTCCTCAGCCACTGCCCTCAGCCGGTTTGGGGATTCCTCAGCCATGACCACTGGCCAGTGTTACAGCTATTGGCCTGGAGTGTCTAGACCAATGGTTCTTAACACGTGAGCGGAGACCCCCTGGAAGGTTAAATGCCCCTTTCACAGGGGTTGCATATCAGATAGTTACAATTCATAACAATAACAAACTGACAGTTACAAAGTAGCAAGGAAATAATTATATGGTTGGGGTCATCACCCATAAGGAAGTATATCCAAGGGTCACAACATTAGGAAAGTGGAGAACCCCTGGTCTAGACCACTGACCCTGCAGATCTGACAGCCCTCTAGAGTTCGAGTGACCAAGGCTTGTAATTTCCCTCATTTTCTCTCCCTCTTTAGCCTCTGCTGCTTGTCCTCGCCCATTCTCCCACCTTGCTTGTCTGAAACTGTCAGGCAGCCGTCTGTGCCGCCATGTTTGTGGCTTGACCTAACATCTGCTCTCTTCTGCTGCTTCCTCTTTGTTTCCAGATCATTCTGCACAACCAAACACGGGGTGGCGGTGGAACCACTTTTATTGGATTTAATACTACAATACCGGAGGGAGTCCACCAGCTGACTCTCAGAGTGAGCCTGGATAGCCTGCTGGTATGGCTCAAGGAGAGCAGCTTGGACCAACCACAGATACCTCTTAGGCAAATGGAGGTTTGTGTTTGCGCCAATTGTAGCCATACCTCAGCAACATTGACCGCAGCAGTCTGTTGGCTCACACCCTAGGGAAAGTTTGTCTCTTGGCCAATGCAAAAATGGTCGCAATGTCATTTAGAGTTCACAGAGACTTTTGTAGCAAAAAGTACTGATTGGGCCTGCACCTTCAGCAGCTGAGATCATTGTGCGGTTTCCTCGAGGCTTCCGTGGAGTGTTCACAATGGACACTGGCTGCTGACCTGACTGACTGTCCTCTGCTCTAGGCAACCAGGGCAGGGGCGGGGGGGGGGGGGAGATTCCAACAGCTTCCAGTGTCAGGTTGCCCTGTCCCCCGGTGTCTCTTCTTATCACAGGAAAATGGAATTGAGAAAGAATGCTTACAATAAGAAATCAAGAACATATCATTTATTAGCAGCGATTTTAGAAGATTTTTAATGGAACTTGACTGAGGAAGACACAGTTTCTTTTCTCTGTCACATCTCCTTACATGGATTGGGATTTAGGCACTCAGGGCTGTGCAAAGATTCGAAGAAATAGGTCAAAACCGGTTTCAGCAAGACAATTTGTGACTTCTTCCAGAAGTCTTTTGCCAGTCAGCCCTGTCTTCTCCAGGAGGATCTGAGGAGGAGGCTCTGGAAGGTTTGTCGTTTGCACTGAAAAGACTTTAAGCTAAGAACACACTCAGTCAAAGTATGCTGGTTTGTGAGAACTGAGAAAAATTCTGGTATGTTGGTCAGCCTTCCCACCACTGGGACAAACACCTGGGAGAACAGCGTAAAAGAAGGAAGGGTTTGTCATGGCCCACATTGTCGCTGATTTTAGTCCCTGACTGGCTGATGCCATTGCTTTGGACCTAAGCTGAAGCAGAGTCACTCCGCCAGCGGAGTCTGAGAACAAGTCTGCTCTAACAGACTTCGTCCTTCCAGTTTCTGTTTCATCGGAAACCCCAGCCTACTGGACAGTGCCGCCCACACCAAGGGGGACTCCTCTCCCCTCAGCTGCTACCCCGCATTGCAATCATCTCTGGAAATATCCTCCTACAATCTCCCAAAAGTGTCCTTTACTAACCTTCTAGGCTTCTTTAATCCAAATAAGTCAACAACAGAGGTTAACCATTATTCCTGGGTAAACAAAAGCTGAGTCACGGGGCTGGCATGATGGTAGCTCAGCAGTTAGGACCACCGGCTACTCTTCCAGAGGACCTGGTCTTGATTTTCAAACCATGGATGGCAGCTTACAACCAACTGTAACTCCAGTTCCAGGGGATCTGAAGTCTTCTGGCCTCTGTGGGCATACATATAAATACATACTCATACATGCAGGCAAAACTTGTATAAAAATAAATATTTTTATTTTTACACATAAAAATAAAAATTTTAAAGGTGTTAAGACATGTATAAATTAATGTATTTAGCATATACATAATTGCCAATTCATAAGTGTTAGAAATTAGTTTCATCATCATCATCATCATCATCATCATCATCATCATCATCATCATCATCATCATTTATGGCCCGGCAATGCTGAAGCATGCATAGGCAGCCCATCTATGGCAGTTCTCTAGTTTTTTGTTGTGTGTGGAGCGGTGGGCCGCTTCCTGCTACCCAGCTAGCTTTGCCCAAAATAATTACACAGAAACTGTATTCTTTTAAACACTGTTTGGCCCATTAGCTCTAGCCTCTTATTGGCTAATTCTCACATCTTGATTAACCCATTTCTAATAATCTGTGTAGCACCACGAGCTGGTGGCTTACCAGGGAGATTCTTAACTTGCGTCTGCCTCGGAGAGGAGAATCATGGCGACTGCCTGCCTCTGCTTCTTTCTCCCAGCATTCTGTCTGTCTACTCCACCTACCTAACTTTCTGTCCTATCAGGGCCAAGGCAGTCTCTTTATTTAACCAATGAAATTAACACAAAACAGAAGACTCTCCCCCATCAGTTGTTCCTATCCTGGGCAGTCCTGGATGCTTGTGTTATTGTCATACCCAAGGTTCCACAGTCTTCCTTTATGCTGTCTAGCCAGCGTTTTTGGGGGCCTTCCTCTTCGCCTTATCTGGCACACTCCTCCAAGCAGTGCTGTCTTTAAGTATCTGCGGTTATTCATTGCCATAACATGGCAGAAGTGTTCGAGCGCCATTGCTGTATCCTGTAGTTTACTTCCTTCTGTTGATGGAGATATTTCTTAATGTCATCTTTGTGCAGCCCATCTCCCGAGACATGCCATCTCAAACACATTCAGCCGCTAGAGGTGGATAGGGACAGCAAGGGCTGCATTCCAGACACTCGGAAAGGTTTGGTCAGCCAGAGGCCATAACGACAACAACAAAATTACAAGTGTAAGAGACACTTATTTTGAGCTGCCTTCTTTACAACTCTGAAACCATGAAATGCTCCTCAGAAATTAGGCTAGCACAAGTATTTTGGGACAATCTTAGACATGATTGTAAAACCATCTCAAGTAAGCGGGTATTTCAAGAAGCTCCAGTGAGTCGCAGTGTTTAATGTATAGAAGTCCCAGTGGATTGGAGTGTTCAGTGTATAAGGAACAACAAACATTTAAAAGATCTGGAATTTAGAAATTCAGTCCCAGGCTGGAGAGATGGCTCAGGGTTAAGAGCACTTGATGTTCAAGCAGAGGACCTGGGTTCTGTAACCCAGCACCTACATGGTGACTCACAACCATGTGTGACTCCAGTTCTAGGGGATCAGACTCCCTCTTCTGACCTCCAGAAGATACCAGGCACACATGTGGTGCACTCACACACATGCAGGCAAAACATCCACACACATAAAAATAAAAAAATTAATCTTTAAAAAATAAAATGAAAGTTCAGCCCAAAAAATTTCAGCAAAATTGAGTAGTTAGTTGGCATTTTCTGTGTCAATGGACTAAAAGAGATTAAAGAGCAATTAAGAGGTAACAGAAGTTACTGTAAATTTTATGCTAAGTGATAATTTTAAGCAAATTTTAACATCCGTTAATAAACTGCTGGCTTTTACAGAAAAATAGTAGAAACAGTATGACCTCAAAGATATACAGATTGTGCAATTGTCTTGCAAACTAATTGAGCTTTAAAGATGCATTTGAATGTCTCAAGATCTTTTTTTTTGTTTTTGTTTGTTTTGTTTTGTTTTTTTTTTTTTTTTTTTTTTTTTTGGGAGACAGAGTTTCTGTGTGTAGCTCCGGCTGTCCTGGAACTTGCTTAGTAGATCAGGCTGGCCTCAACTGCAAAGGATCTGCCTGCTTCTGTCTCTGAGAGTTAGAACTAAAGGTGTGTGCCACCACCACCCAGCTCAAGATCTCAAATAATTGTTTAGAAAGATTCTTTCCATGCAGCCAAATAAAATACTTAATTGAAAATATAAATCTTCCATACATAAAGGCATAAGAACAAATTAATTTAAGATGTCTGTTTAAAACAATGAATACATAAAAATATATTGTGCGAAAACCTAAAGATGTAGTTTTTTATCTATATTTCAATAACTATTGTTGTGATAAATCAGTAAATATGAAGTTATTGTTACGGATTATTTTAACAAATCTTTGTGATTTCAGCATACTCTTAAGAAAAAGTTATCTTATATGTTAAAAATAGCACACAGATGGAATTATGGTATGATAATGAAATGACTTAATACCGGCATGCATGTCAGCCTCCCTACACACACTCACGCGGTAATGTGTTCAGAGTTCCCTTCTGCCTCCTGTCTGAGAAAGAAGCTCTTACTTTGACCCCAAAGACCATGGCTTTTGAAATGAGAAGATATGTCTATTACTTTTGGTCTACATTTTATAAATCCACATCTTGGAAATTTTATATTAAATGGTTAAGTTCAATGACATTAAAAAGAAAATCTGAAAGGAACTCAGGACCGCGAGGGGTGCACCCACACACTGAGACAATGGGGATGTTCTATCGGGAACTCACCAAGGCCACCTGGCCTGGGTCTGAAAAAGCCTGGGTTAAAACCGGTCTCGCTGAACATAGCAGACAATGAGGACTACTGAGAACTCAAGAACAATGGCAATGGGTTTTTGACCCTACTGCATGTATTGGCTTTGTGGGAGCCTAGGCAGTTTGGATGCTCACCTTACTAGACCTGGATGGAGGTGGGTGGTCCTTGGACTTCCCACAGGGCAGGGAACCCTGATTGCTCTTTGGGCTGACGAGGGAGGGGAACTTGACTGGGGGAGGGGGAGGGAAATGGGAGGCGTTGGTGGGGAAGAGATAGAAATCTTTAATAAATAAATAAAAAAGAAAAAATAAAATAAAAAAGAAAATCTGAGGCTGAAGAAATGGCTCAGTGGTTAAAAGCACTGGCTGCTCTTCCAGAAGATACAAATTCAATTTCCCAAACCCACATGGTGGCTCATAACCATCTGTAACTTCAGTTCCAAAAGATCCAATGTTCTCTTCTGGTCTTAGTTGGCATAAGGAATGTAAAAGGTACACAGACATAAAAATAAAAGAGGAAAATCTATTATAAAATTTCAAGAAAAGGCCAGGCACACCTTTAATCCTAGCACTTGGGAGGCAGAGGCAGACAGATTTCGGAGTTTGAAGCCAGCCTGATCTACAGAGTGCAGAACTCCCGTTAAACCTGGATATCTCTTAATTTGGCTTGTTTTGATTTGGCTTGATTGGGAATTTGCGTCGGCAGAGAGCTCGCGTTAGAAAAATATTCCCAACACCTACTACAATATGGGCACACGTTCTAATCCTTCCTGAGTAATGCCACTCACAGATGACTAAGTATTCAAATATGTGAGCCTATGGGAAGTCATTCTTATAAAAAACCACCACACACTGGCAAGTGGAAAATTGTCTATAAAAGCTATACTATAATTAAAAGACTATTTCCACCAAATCTTGTCTAAAATTCAATGTAAGAAGTAGGGCATATTGCTAAGGGGGAAGATTTTTTTTTTTCTTTTTGGGTCACTTACATTGTGCTAATAATCACACAAAGATAGGCACCACAGTAACATTAAGACACCTCAGACTGTCAACCCCAGCACTCGGGTAGTCCCGATGCACGCTGACTCCAGGTTTGACTATAGGATTTGCTTTGGTCATGGTCACTGAGCAGTGAGCCTGTGGTACATACAGGCAGAAGCCCTACATCTACATGCTTGCACACTGGGACTTTCCCTCTTACACTAATATCATGGTCACTAGCTCCCTGGAGTGTAGACACCATTGAGTTCTTCAGATGAACTCATTCCTACTTTTTCCAAAAGAACCAGAGACCAGCAGAAGCTTGCTACCAATCTACAGAGTGAAGGAGAATTTGCTATTGTAATAGGACACATTCAGTGGTAATTTCACAGCAAGGCTTACACAGAATCTAATTCCTAGGTATTTGACCTGAAAGAGAAATACATTGTGATGATCAACACAGTGTCAGTGCTAAAACTGATCATACACTTGTATAATTGAAAAAAATATATAAGCGCTTTTCAATGTCTAAAATAAAATAAAATACAATAAATAGTATAGTGTGCTTGAAATGATCTATTTTCTAAAATTAAAAGCCTTTTAAAATATTGTGATTCAAATATGTACTATAGTGAAACAATATAAAGTATAATAAAGTTGGTAAGAAAATACTTTTCAAGGTGGGTCTGGAATTTTCCAAAAGGTAAGGAAGGATGGTAGTATTCAAAAATATTAAAAGAATTCAAAAGCTACTTTCAACAGAGTTCCCCAGAGTTAAATTGTAACCCATTCTTTGCATCAAAAATGAAATAAAGATTATACTTAATTAAAACAAGATTATAAAAAGCCATGGATCAAAAGAAAATAAGAATTAATTTCTCTTCAAATACCTAGTGCTTAATTAAATTCTATTCAGGAAAGGAAAAATACTGCTGAGAAAGTTTAATTGTAGATACCTTTGGGTGGCTGCAAAGGCTGAGAAGATCCTGAAGTCATGAGAAAGCCAAGACTCCTTTCCTGAATATAAATAGTCTGGTGAGACTTCCTGCTACTCCCTCAGCCCCACCCACCTGCCAGACACTGGCCCACTACCTACATTGTCACCAAACCTCAAGATACCACGGCAAAGCCTTCCTCCCATAGCCTTGGAAGGACCTTCCACTTACCCTGGGGCTAGAGACTATTAAAAGAAATCAAACTTCTGAAGGCAAATGAATTTTACCTTCCAAGTGACCTTTAGTATTTCAAAGTGGTGCTTTTAGTTGAGCTTTAGTTCTTTGAGAGCGGTTTGATCAGCTATTTTTAAAGCATTTATTTTAGGTGCATCTGTGAGTGTATGTGTAGGTGTACTATGTGCCTGCAGGAGCTTGTAGAGGTTAGAAGCTGCATTGGATCTCCTGGACCTGGAGCTATTGATGGGTGTGAGCCTCTGTGTGAGTGCTGGGAACTGAGCCTGGGTCCTCTGCCCCTTGCTCAGCAGTTGTGAAGTTGGTTGCCTTTATTAAAATGCAGGACGAAGCTCAAGGGCTTAGTTACCGAGTCTTCCTTTAGTTTATAGCAGTAGGTTGAAAGAATTCACTTCAATCCAAAATAGCCAGGATGTGAAATACAAAAGCAATCCTTGTACAGAGTGCTCTCTCTCTCTCTCTCCCTCTCTCTCTGTCTCTCTGTCTCTCTCTCTCTCTCTCTCTCTCTCTCTCTCTCTCTCTCTCTCTCTCTCTCTCTTTGTGGTGATATTTTGTTTGTGCTCTAACAAATAAAGCTTGCCTGAAGATCAGAGGGAAGAGGAGCCACTAGTTAATCAAAGAGCTCTGGAAGTCTATATAGACAGACAGGAAGTGATGCGGTTGGGCAGAGAGAGGAATATAAGGTGGGAGGAGACAGGAGCACAGCCCTTTTTTGGCGGAGGAGTTAGCAAGGTAAGAGTTGGCTGTGGTTTGCTCCTTTCTCTCTCCATTCTTTCCGCATTTACCCTGTTATCTGGCTATGGATTTTTATTATTAAGACCAATTAGAATTTGCACTACGTTTCCTTCCGTTCCCTCCTTCCTTCCCTCCCTCCCTCTCTCCTTCTTTCCTTCTTTCCTTTCCTTTTTGTACTTTTACAAAGTTATTTTTTTAGTGTTATATATGTACATGATTTAAACTACCTAAATAGTTTTGACAAGAATCCACATTCTCCAGGACAATCACTGTCAACTTCTGGGTGATTCTTATATCTAAATAATGTGTTTCTGTTTATAGGTGGTGATGTTTTAGTCATAGTTAACTTTTTTTAAGTCAGACTCTCTCTACATAGCCCTAGCTGTCCTGCAACTATGTAGACCAGGGTGGCCTTGAACTCACAAAACTCCATCTGCCTCTGCCTCCCATGTGTTGGCATAAAAGGCATTCACCAGTATTCCCCAGCCCCACTTACCTTTCTTTTGTGTTTCTCCACACCTCTAGCATGAAAGTACAAGTTAGTATTTTAAGCCTTTTATATAGCTATGCTATAATTTGTCCATTCTGCCCAAGTAAGATGTCACTGACAAAATGGGCCAATGTGATGCTCTGCAGGATGTCTAGAAGATTCAAGTTTCCTGGTTATCTCATGGTACCATTAGGAAACCCCTAGGACTAAACTGAAAATGTGCCCTTTTCTCTATTTGTGAAAATGCCAACTGTTTCTGGCCTTTCCTTATGTTTGGAATTAAAAAAAAAAATAACACATTCACCAGAATCGATGATGTATACCAATACCCCAGGCTATGTGATTCTGCTCTAGAAAATACCTAACATCTGGCATAGCAGCTGCATTCTGACCTACTAATAGGGTGAGCATGCAGTAATCTTCTGCCAATCTTCATCGTCCATATATATATTTTTTTTGTAGGACCAGATGGTGAATTAAATGGGGATATGCTCTGCAGGTCTGTTTTCCTTAGATTCATAAGAGTGGCCCTAGTTCCTGCCATTCCCTCCTGAAATACAAAATTGTTTTCTGATATGTTCAAATCTGATTGTTTGTGATGGCATCTGTGAGTCTTCAGAGGTAAATAGTTTATTGTCTTTGTCCTTTTGGGCTGTAGTGACCGAAAGTATAGACTAGGTGATTTGTAAACAACAGAAATGGACATCTGATAGTCTCTCTAGGATCAAGGCACCAAGAGTGTCCTTATTTGGTGAGAGGCTGCTTCCCAGTTGAATGCTTGTATGGGGGAGGGACAAAGACTTTCTTCTCAGTTTCTTTTTAAGGGTAATTTATCCCTAGACACCCCCAAAGGGCTCTGCCTCCAAATGTCACACTGGGAATTAGGGGTCACCATATGAACTCTAGGAGACACATACATAGTCTGTATTAGATGAGGTCAAGAAAGTCAGCCTACAATGATGAGATGTGAGCTACTTTTTGAGATAGTGTCTCATTATAGAGTTTGGAACATCTCCAATTTATGATCCCCTGCCTCAGTCTTCTAAGTACTTGAATTATAAGTATGTACCACCATCCATGTAGGATAAAAGGGCCAGAGGAAAAAACATTCTGACCTTGACTTGACTCTGAGATGAGGGCCAAGAACTTGAAATTCCACCAATCCCTGACAACAGATTTCCACCAATTCCTGACCACAGATTTCCACCAATTCCTAACCACAGAATTCCACCAATCCCTGACAACAGAATCCCACCAATCCCTGAGCACAGAATCCCACCAATCCCTGAGCACAAAATTCCACCAATCCATGGGCTTGCCCTAAGATCAGACCAAAGAATTCCAACATCTAAGCTTGCCCCAAGATCAGGCCACAAAAACTCACCAATTCCAGGCCACCCTGGAAAGCTCTGTCCTGTTCCCAGAAACCCTATATAAATTCTGCATTCTGTTCAGTGCCGCTTCTTGTCTGGGCAGAGGCGGACACCTTTCTGGTGTTTTCCCTCCCAATAAATCTCCTGTGTGCGGTTTCCTGGTTGCCAGGATACCTCTCAGAGCAGAGCTGTAACACTCTCACTGGGGAAAATCCCCCACACTGGGGCAGAGATGTAACTCTTCTGTTGGGGAAACCTTTCCCTTTAGAACTGCAACATGTAAAATGCCCAGCAGAATACGATCTTTATTTTTTTGAATATTGTTATTAGTTCCTTAAGAATGTTACTCAATATATTTTGATCACATTCCCTCCTACACATTCTAGCTCCACCCCCACCACCCCAAACCCTAACTTCGTGCCTTGTACGTTTTAAAATTCTTTAAAAATAACCCATCAATTCCAATTTCTACTGCCCATACACTCCTAGGTATGGCATCATCCAGTGGAGAGGCATCAACCCACCAGGGCCACACCCTTAAAACTGGCTCTCTCTTCTCCAAGAAACAATCAACTGTCCTTCTTAGTTAAGGATGAAATCTTGTGAACACTGTCCGTACTCCATGTTTATGTCTTTGTAACCTGAGGAAGACGGATCAGAGTTCTCTCTCTATCACATACACTTAGGAGAATCTACAGGAGGACACACACCAACACATAGTCTTCGACTCCCTAGTTATAGAACCAAGAGAGACAACTGCTACTTAAATAACTTGGCATATTTCATAATAGTGGCCTGAACTGAAATACATATCATATTTTGGCTGGAGACAAAGGCAGTTGAAAGGCTTCTACTTAGAACCCACCATGGCAGTATGGCAGTTTTGTTAGTAATTTTTAGCCTCCCAGACAAATGTTCTAATGGGTTTGCACCAATAGGTCATGTTGTGGGATATTTGATCTCATTGTGAAACTCCGAGTTTGTGCTAATAAAATAAATCTTGGAACAGGGGACGGAGCAAGTGACTAGTTGACAATGATTAGCCATAGAGAGTATGGAGGACCCAGGAATATGGATAGAGAGATGCACAGGAAGGAGTTTGGGATGAGTGGAGAGGTGCTTCTTTTGCTGGGTCTCCAGCCAGAAGGGAAGGTCAGTTGGTTGCTGCTTGGTGTCTCTGATCTAGCAGGTTTTCACAACAATATCTGGTTCCCATGTCTTTATTATGGGAACACAATGATAGAAACTAAGTTAAAACCTACATTTGGCAACGGTGACCATGGCTGAACCTTAAATCCCACCAGGCCATAGTCTGAGTGCTAGGGCGCTGATTTCGGGGCTGCGGGGTGCAGAAGGTAGTTAAAATATCAGTAGATTCAAGTGTGGCTGTGAGTTTCCCTTTCCTTGGGGACCATTGGCCCCCAGCTCACAAAGGCAAAGGAAGCAGTGTGCAGGGTTCAGACTGCAGTGAGCACAACAGGAAGAACTTCCGGGAGTCAGCTTCAGACAAACTGCTCATTTTATTGTTCCGGGGATAAGGTATATGAGGATCCTTAGGGTTATGGTGGGAAGGGCTGTTTGGTCATAACACAGCATCTAATTATCATAGAGGTGGGAGGAAAGAGGGAGGTTTGTGTGCTGAGTCACATAGAATTTGCAGGGAGCTCTGTGCAGGGTCATACTCCAAACAAGGGCAGGTATCTGAGCTTAGGGACACTGTCCATTTAAATTTAGTGGAGAATAGGAATCCCTGCTGAGAAAGAGAGCCCTCAGTTTTGCACCAAGTTCAGACAGCTATCAGGACATGGTGGACTGCAATCTTAATAGCGGGGGTTCTTCAACATGCAGCCGCTAAACTGACAGAAAAACAACGTTGGGTACCCAAATGCGGCACCACCGCATGAAGAGAGAAGCCATGCCAGTTGGTGCTGCCACCGTCAGCTACCGCTCTAGCCAGGCTCGGCTATAGTGGTGAATGCCTTGTGAAGGGATAATCATGGGGACTCTGGAGAGGGGGCTTGTGCTGGGAAACTGTGGAAGGGGTCCTGAGCTTGCTGCTTACATCGCTGCTATGGACAAATTGAGAAGACTTGGTGAGACACCTGGGAAATTCTTAAGGAGAGAGTTTAGTAATATTTTAAAAAAGAGAAATGTTTCCCACATTAAAATGGGAAACATCACAATGCAGGAAGTTAGGCCTTTGTCTAGTGCTACAACAGACTGCTTGAAAAAGGAAAAAATAAATGAAGGCATAACTGACTTAGCTGAGATTGACATAATGCTGCTTAACATTACTATTCGTTTGGGGATTCATATTCATCCTTAAAAGTGGTTTGATAATTGTACCAAATATGAAAATTTGATTAATAAGATACAAGTTTTAGAAAGACTTACTATTGTAAGGTACAAGCCTTAGAAAACCTACTAATGGAAATAAAAAAAAAATAGACAGACAGACAGAGGAATTTAGATAAGAACCTACTGCACCATTACAAGATGAAACCAAAGAGAGGCAGACCAATGTTTATTAGAAAATAAATCTTAGTTTATCCAGTTATTATACAAGAACAGACAGCAGACGATAGGCACTCCTGAGGATATGCAGAAGTTAAGTAGAAATCTGTAGTAGGAGCTGCGGGCTGTGTTCCACCACCCAGCTCCCGCCACTGGCTAGCTTATGCCCCAAAATAACAATACGGAAACTGGATTCTTTTAAACACTGCTTGGCCCATTATATCTAGCCTCTTCTTGGCTAACTCTCGTACCTGGACTATCCCATTTCTAATAATGTGTGTAGCACCCCTAGGTGCGCTTACAGGGAAGATTCTAGCCTACGTCCATCCTGGGTCGGAGCTTCATTGATCGCGTCTGCCCGGGAGAGGGGAGCATGGCCTCTGAGCTCCCTTCCTCTTCCTCCCAGCATTCTGTTCTGTTTACTCCTCCCACCTATGTTTTAACCTATGAGGCCAAGCAGTTTCTTTATTACTTAACCAATGACCTTCCTCCATCAGAAATCTATAGAAATAGTAGATTTGAGGAGATTTTAAAAAGCAATCATTCCATATGATATGCATTCACCCTATGTGAATTCATGGGCAAATTAGAATAGAATTATCCCCCAAGCCTGGAAATATTTAGCTACAGCAATATTGGAAGCTGGTCCTAAGTTACAATGGAAAACATAGTGGATAGAGAAAGTGAGGGCCAGAGAACAATGAAATAGGGCTAGAGATATTAAAGCAATTTCTAGGTGAGGGGCAGTATGCAAAGACAGTTTGAATTTGATGATCACATCTTAGCCTTTTGTCATTTAGCAGCTTTGAATGTTTGGGAAAAGGTTGAAGAATCAGGAAGGATGACTGAGTTATTTACTAAAATTATACAAGGCCCAAAAAAAAGCCTTCACTGATTATTTTTTCTTACAAAGGTTGATTTCAGCTTTAATAGAATGATATCCGATCCAGAGGCTTTAGACAAATATTAATTAAATCTTTGGCTTTTAAAAATGCAAATTCAAATAAATAAAAAAGTAAAAAAATGCAAATTCATAATGCATAAAGAGTGATTAGGTCTTTAAGGTCAAGATCAGCACCAATAAATGAATGGATTGGAAATGTGACTGATGTTGGATTTCACACTTAGATGTTTGATAGTAAAAGTGATTTCTAGAAAATTTAAGAAAAATAAAAAGGTCATATGTTTTAATTGTGGTAAGCAAGGTTATTTTAAAAGTAACTGTAGGCAAAGTGCTTCTAAAAGCAATGTTTTTCAAAAGATAATCCAAACAGAAGGCCCTACCCTTCTAGAGTATGCAGAAGGTATGGCAAGGGTCAGCATTGGACTAACCAACAAGGGACAGGCAAGGTAACCCTCTGCCATCAGTAAATGCCTTAGGGGGCCTCTTGCAGGCCCCAATATCAAATTTGGTTCAATCATTCCATGCCAGCATTGGAGAAATTCATCCACAGAACAATTAAAAGACATAATACTTATTGTTAAAAAACACTGCTCTGGATGTGATCAAGGACAGAATAGGCTTAGCAGATACAACAAAAGGTTGATGAGAGACTAGAAACAAGTATTTTGGTAAACTGCTATAAATTATCAGAGACCAAACTAAAAATACAAATAAATGGCATTGAAATGGAGGGCTTGGTAGACACAGGCACAGCTCTAAAAATAATCTCACCAAAATCTTGTCACCCAGACTGGCCTCTTCAGGAGGTAAATGTTCAGCTTCAAGGGACTGAAACTTTATCTCAGGTAAAACAAAATACAAGATGGGTTGAGTGTATAGGGCTAGAAGGAAAGGTTGGACAATTAAAATGATTTGTGGCTGACACAGCAATGAATTTAAGGGGACATATTTTGTTATAGAAACAGAAAACACAGATTAACATTCTTCCAATCTCAGAAACAAACCATAAAATCAAGAATACTTCTGATAAAAAAAAATGTTAAGAGATATTATCAAGAGTAATCACAGACCTTTCAGGTTGTACATAAGCAGGGCACAATAGATGTTGGTCTTTCAAAGGTACCAACCGCCTTAGCTTTAAATTGGTTAACTGACAAACCTGTGTGGGTGGGACAATGGTCTTTGACATCAGAAAAATTACAGGCATTAGACCAGCTGGCATAGGAGCAGCTAAAAGCTCAACATATTGAATAATTGACCACTCCTGGAATTCTCCTATATTTGTCATTTTAAAAAAATCTAGGAAATGGAGAATGGTAATAGATCTGAGAGCTATTAATAAGTCAATCCATCCAGTGGGCTCTTTATTTCATAACCTGGAATTTCCTTGCCTTCTTTATTACCAAATGGATGGTCTATAATAATGTGGTAGACATAAAAGACTGCTTTCTTTTTTTTTCTTTTTTCTTTTCTTTCTTTTTTTTTTTTTTTTTTTTTTTTTTTTTTTTTTTTTTTTTTTTTTTTTTTTTTTTTTTTTTTTTTTTTTTTTTTTTTTTTTTCTTTTTTTTTTTTTTTTTTTTTTTTTTTTTTTTTTTTTTGGTTTTTCGAGACAGGGTTTGTCTGTGATTTTGGAGCCTGTCCTGGAACTAGCTCTTGTAGACCAGCCTGGTCTCGAAATCACAGAGATCTGCCTGCCTCTGCCTCCCAAGTGCTGAGATTAAAGGTGTGCGGTACCACCGCCCGGCTCAGAAAGACTGCTTTCTTTACTACACCTTTGTAAGCATAGGGTAGAGAAAAATTTGCCTTCACAGTGTCCACTTAGAATAATTCTCAACCTGTTAGAAGATAGCAGTGGAGTGTCTTGTCACAAGGAATATTAAACAGTCCCACCTTGTGTCAATATTTTGTACAACAGCTGTTAGTAATAATTCATAAACAGTTGTCTCAATCTGTAATTTACTATTATATGAATATTGACTGATACAGATATGAATAACTTAAAAAATTATTGATGAAGTAAAGAAAATTTTGCCTTATTGGAGATCACAGATTGCTTCTGAAAATTAAAGGAGGAGATTCTATTAATTATTTGGACTATGAGAAGGGTTTTCAAAAATTTCAACAATAGAAAGTACAAATCAAGAGAAATCAATTATAAATTCTTAATGATTTTAAAAAATTGCTGGGAGATATTATCTAACTGCAGCCTACAATTGTATTAACTACTTAAGAGTTAAGTAATTTATTTCAAGCCTTACAAGGTGATAAGGACTTAAATAGAAAATGATCACTGGAGGCTTTGGCAGAAAAGAAATTATAGAATGCACATGTGGATTGCTTGCATCCAGAAGTTGATTGTATTCTGGTTATTTTACCTTCTACACATTCTCCCACAGGAATTCTTATGCAGTAAGAAGATAATATCTTAGAATGGATATTTTTGCATACAAACAGTAAAAAATTGTAGACCTATATAGAAAAGGTTTCTGAACTGATTCTGCAATGGAAAATGAAACTTCACTAGTTAGCAGGAATAGACCCAGCTGAAATCAGGGTACCTTTTACTAATGCTGAAACTGCCTCATTATGGAAAGAAAATGAACATTGGCAAAGAGCTTGCAGTAATTGTGTTTTTTTTTTTTTTTTTTGACGGGGTAGGGGGAGATTAGCAGCAAATATCCCAAAAGTAAGAGACTTCAGTTTATAAAAAAAAGAACCAATTGAATCCATCCTCACATAGTAAGAGGAACATCAATTTCTGGAGCCCCTACATTCTACAATGATATAAATAAATCAGGAAAGGCAGATTATAAATCAGGAAAAAAATAAGAAAAATGGTTCAAAGCTCTTTTGATTCTGTTTAAAAGTCAGAATTATATGTCATCCTCATAGCATTAATAGATTTTTCAGAACCACATAATATAGTTATCTCATATGTAGAAAGAGTTTTACATATTGAAACCATTTAACTTATTCCAGATAATACTAAATTAACTTTGTTATTTATTCAACTATAACAAGTAATCAAAAGCAGAAATCATCTGGTGTAGGAGGATCTTCTTTCTTGTGTTGCTTTCATTAGTTGAATAAAGAGACTGCCTTGGCTTTTTTATAAGATAGCAGCTTAGATAGGGGGAGTAGACAGAACAGAATGCTGGGAGAAAGAAGGCAGAGACAGAGAGCTGCCTGCCATGAAGCTGCCAGGTCATATATGCTGAATCTTTCCCAGTAAGCCACAAGCTTGTGATGACATACAGATTATTAGAAATGGGTTAATTAAGATGTGAGAGTTAGACAATATGAGGCTAGAAATAATGGGCCACACAGTGTTTAAATGAATACAGTTTCTGTGTAATTATTTTGGGTAAAGCTAGCCGGGAGCTGGGCGGCAGGAAGCGGCCCGCTGCTCCTCATTACAACAATCGTCCCTTGTATGTAACACACATTAGATCCCATACAGGTCTATCAGGCCTTCTGGTACAAAGTAATGATGAAATTGATTATCTGTTAATAGGAAATGAGCTAAAAAAGCCTCAGAATTTCATAAGAAATACCATGTTAATTCCAAAGGTTTGAAGAAAGAATTTTCTGTCACTTGGCAACAAGCCAAGAAAATTGTAAGGGGGATGTCTTCTTGGTCTTTGTATAATCAAACTCCATTACCTGCAGGAAGTAATCCAAAAGGTACCCAAACAACTGAAATTTGGCAGATGGGTGTGTTTCATATTGCAGAGTTTAAGAAATTGAAGTATGTGCATTAAGGAGAGCATCATCAAACAACTTGGTCATTCCAATCCAAACTAACTTATAAGACTATATCGGGCAAGAAAAAAAAAAGAAACCCCTAAAGTTAGGGTTGGGGCAGGGTTTTGGTTTTGATTTTGTCTTTACAGGAGAATAAAAACATCCAACTAAAGGAGTGGGAAAGACACTGGACAAATGAGACATGTGAGGAAGAAGGTGGAATCATCAAGAGAAAATGTCCCAAGGAAAAGAGTAAATTGGCCTAATGGTACAGAGTAGAATTTAATACCTCTTTCCAAATGCTTCTTCTTGCGGCTCTGTATACACATAAAAGACCAGTTGTCTTTTTGTGGTGCTAATTCAATCAAAAACTAAAGCTGCTGTCGGAGTTGGAGCATGGCTCTCTCCTCTAAACCCAAGCTTGTTAAAGGAAACTCTAAATCTCTTGTCTCATGTCAGAGGGCACAGAATAAAAGCCAAAATTAAGGGACTATTTTATTGCCAAAATCTCATAATCCTTTGGTTTTATTTTGACTTTTAAAAACTCTCGTTAAGGTATAAATATCTCAACCTTTAAGATCACAAGATCACACACACACACACACACACACACACACACATACACTTTCTGGCATGATATTAGTGGTCATATACAGTGCTAACCAATTCTAGAAATAAGCTTCATCTAGCTTCTTGTATGTGTTTTCAGGTTTGAGTCTGAAGCAGGTAGCTACAAACTATGTTTGTGTGCCCTGGGCATACTTCACAGTGTAGGGTTAAAAAGGCCAGTGAAAGAATACCCTGGCCCTGAGACCAGAACCAAGGAAACATCCTGTCTATGAGCAACACAGATATTAAAATCCAACCAATCCTTGAGTATGAAATTCAACCATTCCCAGAACATGAAAACCAAACAGTCCCTAAACATGAAGAAACCAACCAATCCCTGAGTAAGAAATACAATCAATTTCTGAATTTGTTCCAAGCTTGGGAATTGAGAGTCTACCAATCCCCACCCTGAAAATTTCCACCTTGGAAAACTCCTTTCCTAATAAAACTTATATTAGCCCTGTACTTGTTTAGTTTGGGGGCTGCCCTTTTCCCACCCTGGCAGAGGCAGCCACTGCTTGATTCCTCCCTCCTAATAAATCTCTTGAGTGAGGTTTGTTGTAATGACTTTCTTTTGCTGGAGCAGAGTGATGCTGAGATGTAACAACTTTTACCAGAGCAGAATAGAGCTGTAATAGCTCTCACCACAGTGAAACAGGAGCACAGAAGAGCTAGAACAGTTTGGGTGGGGGAAACTTTCCTTTGCTGGAGCAGAATTGTTACACTCTGAGGAAGCTGAGTAGAGCTATAACATTTCTTCAGAGCAGAGCAGAGCAGAGCAGAGCAGAGCAGAGCAGAGCAGAGCAGAGCAGAGCAGAGCTGTAACAACCTCGCCAGGGAAACCATCCCCAGCTAAAGCAGAATTGTTGCATTAGGGAAACCTTTCCCAGAGCAAGAACGGTAACACTTTCCTAGGAAAACCTTGCCCCATAGGACTGATGCATAAACTGGACACAAAGAACCCTCAGAGAGAGGACTACTGAACTTGCCTAAAGGTGAGATTATTCTTTCGGGGTTCCTGATTCATGAAAGAGTCTGTGAGACATTCTGCAGGACACAGCAGATAGTGACTGAACTGTCTTTGAAATTTCCTGCTTCATGGAAAAGTCTGCTGGATACTATGGGCCTGAAGGCCAAAGATGGGTGTCCCAACAGTACAAAAAACTGTGGGTGACTGTCCAGGAAGCGAGATGTCTCTGTCATTTCTAGATTTTGGAAGTTGCTTATTTCTTGTTTTCTTAGGTAATATTATATCCTTCTGGAGTCTTTGATGGAGTTGAAGAATAGGTAGATAGTTATAGTTTTCCATTGTTATTATAAAATATAAAATAGATATAAATATTGTAACTGTAATTCTTGCTTTATAACTGTTTTGTTATATATGATTTTACTATGTTAAAGTGAAAGCTTTCTTTTTTGTTTAAAAAGAAAAAGGGGACATGATGGAGGAGGGTCATCTGTCTATGTGTTACTTTCATTGGTCAATAAAGAAACTGCCTTGGCCCTTTGATAGGACAGAAAATTAGGTAGGCAGAGCAAACAGAACAGGATGCTGGGTAGAAGGCAGTGAGGCAGACGCGATGAAGCTCCAACCCAAGATGGATGTAGGCTAGAATCTTCCCGGTAAGCCACCACCTCATGGTGTTACACACATTAATAGAAATAGGTTAATCAAGATATGAGAGTTAGCCAGTAAGAGGATAGAGCTAATGGGCCAACAGTGTTTAAAAGAATACAATTTGTGTGTTGTTATTTCGGGTGTAAAGCTAGCCATGCAGGAGCCAGGCAGGATGAAAAGCAGGCCTGCTCACCTCCTCACTACATAGGCTTGTTCCCATCTAGCCTTTAAAGCTTAAATTAACCCATTTGTATTAATCTACATTCTATGCCCTGTTCAGTACCATGCATCCTACTTCCTCTGTGTCTGACTGGTAAATCCCATCTCTTTTCCCAGAGTTTCTATCTCTTTGCAGAAGTCCCACCCATCCTTTCCTGCCTAGCTATTGGCCATTCAGCTCTTTATGCATGCTGGCTAGGTTTCTTTTGTTGTTTAATGCTTTAATCATTTAAGAGGGAACCTCACTTGAGAAAGTGTCCCCACCAGATTGGTCTGTGGGAAATCCTGCAGTGCACTGGATGAGTGACTGATGTGGAGGACTCGGCCCATGATGGGTGGTGCCAGTACCAGGCAGATGGTCCTGAGCTGTATAGTAAAATGGGCTGAGCAACTATGGAGAACGAGCTAGTAAGCAGCACTCCTCCTTAGTGTCGGCTTCAGTTCCTGCCTCACCTGCCTTAGTGATGGACCGTTACCTAGCAGTGTAAGATGAAATGAGCTCTTTCCTCTCTAAGTTGCTTTTAGTTGTTTTATCACAGCAACAGAAACCCTAAAGCATAGATCAGTACCAACAGTGGGTAACGTTGTGACAAACCTGATCCATGATTTGCAGAGGACTGTAGAGGGATTTGGGACTCTAGGCTAGAAAAGCCATTGAGTTTTCAGAACTCAGCTATTATCGCAGTAATTTAAAAGAGACTGCGGAGAGTCTGGTTTGTAAAGTTTCAGAGGGGAGATTTTAGAATCCATGAAAGAACTTAGTGGAACCATTCAATATTCTGAACTAAGAATCTGTGGTTCTGGTCAGCTGCAGCTGAAGAATTAGCTGTGATTAAGAAGAGGCGGGCATCAGTGAAGGAAAATCTTCTGGGAAGCGTTTCCTCTGGATCAACACACAGAACCTATGATCCAGAGGGGCCCAAGGCTTGCACTGGCAGCTGAATTTGGTAATGTGTAAGAGTTTCTTAGCTTATATTGTTTTGAAGTTCATGGACAGCAGCTAAAGCTTCGCACCACGAGAGACCACTGGAGAAGGTGCAGTCCCAGTTGCCATAGGATCTCCAGGGTTGAAGGGATAACAGAGAGCACATCCCTATATCTACCACACTTGATTGAGGGGGTTCTCTTACAGTGTCAGAGAATCAGTCCATTATCATCATCACAGGGAATATGGCAGCATGCTGGCAGATGTGGTTGGTGTTGGAGCTGAAAATACTACATATTGACTTAAGAGGCAACAGGAAGTCAACTGATAGTTACACTGAGGGAAGCTTGAACAAAAGAGACCTCAATGCCTGCCCCCACAGTAATACTCTTCCTTCCTTCTATTAGTGCCACTCCTTTTGGGGGCCATTTTCTTCCAAAACCCCCGTATTGTTTGAACAAAAACGTGGCACTAACAGCGCATTGCAGAGGATGACAACCTGCAGTGATGTGTTGCTTATGTTTTTAACAAATAAAGCTTGCTGAATATCAGGGTGCAGAGCTAAGTAAGCCACTAGAGGCCAGGCAGTGGTGGTACAAACCTTTAATCCCAGGACTCAGGAGACAGAGGCAGAGGGATTTCTGTTAGTACAAGACCACCCTGAGCTACACAAGACTGAATCTAAAAGAGAAACAGAACTCACACAAGGGTGATCCCAGCACTTCGGATCCCACGCCTTTAATCCTGGCACTAGGGAGGCGCAGGCAGGAGTGATATGGTTAGATGGAGAGAGGAATATAAGGGGGAAGGAGACAATCATTCAGTCAGTTTGAGGTTTCGTGGACACAGTTGTAGTCTGAGGACAGAACCGCCCCTTCGGTCTGAGCATTGGTAAGGTAAAAGGTCTTTTTAGTGGCTGGCTGCTCTGCTTCTCTGATCTTCAGCATTAACCCCTATATCTGACTCTGGGTTTTTTACTAAGACCAACTAGAATTCATGCTACAAAAACCTAAGACTGATTTATATTATTAACTAGCTTTGTCTCTTGTGTATTTGCTGGCTGGGTTTGGTCTTTGTCTCCTTAGGTGTATCTTATATGAAGTAGGCAACTTTATCTTTTTAAAAAACCATTGTGAGTCCAGGCACATACCATGGCATATGTGTTGTCAGAGAATGTTTGGAAGTTGGCTTTTCTCCTTCCACTGTGGGTTCAAGGTTGTCTGGTTTCACAGAAAGGATTCTAACCCACTGTGGCACTGGCTGGTCTTCTTTCCCTTCTCCCCTCTCCTCCTGTTTTTGAGATAGCTGAGCTGGGCTGTGACTCATGAGTCTCCTAAGCCTTCAAAGTGCTAACGTAATAGGTATTCACCACATACTTATATCTCAGTGTGCTGAAGAACACCAGTCCTTTGAATTTCTGGTAATTCTCCTGCCTCAGATCCTTGGTGAAGATACTACAGGTGTGCACCCCTATACCTCGTATAACTCCTACTCATGTAGCATTTCCATTGTTACCTTATTTCAAGCAACCATTTATTCCCTGGCTTTGTGAACCATCCTCTCAGTGGATATTTCTGCTTGTGCCCTAAGGTCCAGTCTTTTCCATCACAAGTCACTCCCCCTCACGCCCCCAGGACAGGGGTTCTCTGTGTTAACAGCTCTGGCTGTCCTGGAACTTGCCTTAAACTCACAAAGATCCACTTGCCTCTTCCTGAGAGCTGGGATTAAAGGCACAAACCACCACTGCCTGGCTCAAAGTCACTTTGAAGCCTTGCTATCTTCTAGTTCAGAACTATTTGATGGCATTCAAGTCAATTTAATCAGAGCTCAGACACGCCGGAAAGGAGATTATGGTAAGGGACATGGGCAGGAAAGAGCCCTCCAACCTGAAGTGTGGCTGAAGCTTCTGCCGGCTGAGATTTCCAAAACCTGTGCTGTAAGGCTGGATACATACCTTTTTTTTTTTTTTTTTTTGGTTTTTCGAGACAGGGTTTCTCTGTGGTTTTGGAACCTGTTCTGGAACTAGCTCTTGTAGACCAGGCTGGTCTCGAACTCACAGAGATCCGCCTGCCTCTGCCTCCCGAGTGCTGGGATTAAAGGCGTGCGCCACCACTGCCCGGCTGGATAATTGTACAAAGATATTTAATGCTAAAGCAACGACGACCCAGGCTTAAGGTTGGAGAGTGTATGACCCTGAGCAGAGCCTCACACCTTCCCTAGACACCTGAGAATCTTTTGTTTGTTTGTTTTTTGAGACCTGGTTTCTCTTCGTAGCTTTGGAGCCAGTCCTGGAACTTCCTCTGTAGACCAGGCTAGCCTTGAACTCACAGAGATCCGCCTGTTTCTGCCTCCCCGAGTGCGGGGATTAATGGTGTATGCCACCTCTGCCTGGCATCACCTGAGAATCTTAAAAGAATTTTAGTTTTGTTTTCTTACCTCTCAGTATCCCTGTGGGCTAGATTTTTACTTTAACAACCACAATCCTGTCAGGAGCCCCCTAGAAGCCGTTCAGAGATGTCATTTTAGGTTTCTTAGAAGCTCTTTAAAAACTGAAACTTCAAATGCCACCCAAATCCTATGAATGAAAGAAGAGCTGCGACTGACTGTCCCTTGAGTTTGTACTCACACTTGGGCAGGTCTCTCTGGGGCTCTTCTTTAAGGAGCCCCCATCCATCTTGCCTTTTGTCTTTCCCACTGAGCCTCTCTGAACCTTCATCCTTACCCCTACATTAAAGTATCTCCGAACTCCAATCCTGCTTCACAAACTGTCTTCACAAAATGTGTTTCTGTGACTCAGTCGCGATTTGGACTGAGTGCAGGTCCCTAAAGGTTGACAGGAACTCCTTAGGCTGCTGAGAGTGACCCTGGGGAGATGTGCCTCCTTGCTTGTCCCCACGAATGCTCATTGCTCCGGTCTTTCTTAGAGTCTATGCTAAAAGCATCCTGCCCCCTCTGCTTTTCTAACTAAAGCTTCGAAGTGTTATGTAGTGCTATTTCATTTGTATTTTAATAAATGAAGCTCTCCTGAAGATCAGTGTAAAACAGCTACCTTGGTCAGCCTTACAGACCAGACAGTGATAAGACACAACTTTAAACCCGGTAGCAGAACTTGTTTGCCAGAGAAACCCGGCGGTGCACGCCTTTAATCCCAGCCCTAGAGAGGAAATAAAATGGGAGGAGACAGCTCTCACACAGTCTCATTCTGAGATTCCTGAAGGCAGGATCGCCATTTCAGACTGAGGTAAGAGCTAGTGGCTGGCTGTTTTACTTTTCTGATCTTCAGGCAAGCTTTGTTAAGATACAAATGAAATATCACTACAGGGTTACAGATATTTGCAGCTTCCCCTTTGCAAACCCTTTCCAGGTGCACTTCCTGAAGCTGTCTGCCAAAACGCTAAGTCTTTCTAGAGTATCCCATCTAAAACACCCATCTGACACATACAAATCTAACCACTTACATTATTTCAAATCACCAGTTTAATTTCGGTCTCCCGTAGACTGTAAAGCACTCCCCATGTTATCCCTACCACCCCGGGAAAAAGCCTGGCAATACAGTGGGCACTAAAACCAAACCAAATCAAACAAGCAAAACCCAACTTGAACGGATTTAGTGAGTTCTCAATGCGGCACCGCACAAAGACACAGCAAGCAAAACCGAATCCTCCAAACAGGCAGTTCGGTACCAGCTCGCGCCAGAACCCGCCGCGGCTTGTGCCGCGAGAGACCAGCCTGCAAATTAAAACTCCGCAGCCTTGGGCTGAGCACTGCCTAGCTCGGGCGGTGCTTGTTTTTATGGACTGGCTTGGGACCGGGCCGCGGCTCCCGCAGCGAACAGGACACCCAGCGGGCGCCGAGCAGCTAACCAGCGCGTCAGCCATTTTCCGAGTCTCTAGCGACCATGCCAGAAAGCGCACGCCAAAGAAGAAAAAAGAAAAGTGGACGGGGTAGGCGGGCCTGCACCGGGGCCTCGCCCCAGGAGCCACACCCTCGGTCGCCGCCTCCCAGGGCTAACAAAACGCACAGCGGAACTCTAACCGCCGGCAGCGAAAGCGCGCACGGGAGCGCCAATCAGCGCGGAGAGAGGCGCTCCGGGCCGCCGCACGCCCAACCAGGCGGGCAGGACTCGCTCCCTCTACTTTGTTATTGGCCAGCCATTCCTCTCTGCCCGCTGATTGGCTGGTTGTGCGGACACTTCTGATTGGCTCTCCCTGCCGGGGCGGAGGCAGGAGGCTTTGGAAATTGTTCCTTCTGGATTGGCGCATTTGAGCACCTGAGGCAGGGGCTGTCCCGGCCACTCCCTGTCCCATCTCCCGACCCGTACGCTCCCTCCCCTTCAACTCGCGAGCCCGAATGTTTAAAAAGAATTAGGAAAAAAAAAAAAAAAAAAAAGAGGGCGTGAACGAGCTCCTGCGCGCCAGCCCGGCCTCCTGCGCAGCGCGCGCCTCTGCGAGGACCCGCGCGAGCTGCCCGCGCCGCTGCCTGCGCTGTTGAAAGTGCAGAACCCGTTAGGCCCTGGGAGGAACTACCGTTCCAGCTGGTTCCGGAGCCGAGCGCGCCGCTGGCGAGGGGCGTTCGCGCGGCGGCTCGCGCCTTCCGCGTCTCTGCAGCGTGGGGAGGAGAACCGGCACTTTCCGAGGACGCCACCTCCAGCCGCGACGCTGGCGCGGGCGGGGGTTCACTCGCGGGGGTCCTGAGACTGAGGAAAACGCGCCAAGTTCCCGTCGGTGGCCGAGCGGGGACCCTCCGGCTCGGGAGCGCCACCACCGCTGTGCAGCCCGGAGCCTTCCCGGCCGGGCTGCGCCGGGGATGTAGTGGGGCCGCGGCGGGCAGGACCGAGCGGCGGCCCGGCTCCCGCTCCGCGGACGAATGGTCACTCCCCCGCGGGAGACACTTACCTGCGAGCCTTCTCCCGGGACTGCGGCGGGGCTCACCTGTCGCGCCCGCACTCTGCCCGGCTGGTCTCCCCGGCGGCGGCGCCGCGGACTCGCTCAGGGCCATGACCGGGTAAGGAGGGCCGAGGCTTCGGGGCTCCGCGGTTGCGGGGCAGGTGCGGACTGTGGGAGCCCCCCCAGGCCCGGGCTGCGCTGCGGGAGGTCGGGGGAGGGGGAGCGGGCGGGCGCGGCGACCCCGGGGCGGGCACCCGGCAGCTTGTGTCCCTCTGCCCGCGCCTTTCGTAACAGGAGCGCTGGCTCGGAGAAGAGGCGATCTCTGTGTCCCGGGTCGGGGTTTGCGAAATTTTACCGCGCATTTTTTTGACTTACACTTTCCCCAGAAGTGTGAACGGCGCCACGTGTCTTAACCCTGCGCCCAAGGTCTTGTCTTTATTGTTTCTTACTTTTTAAAAAAAAAAAATGTTTGAGTACTGTGCTTTTACACAGATTTGAAAAGCAATGGGTCGGGGGTTCCCGGTGTCATTTGGTCAGGAAGGTTTACCGTTAAGTTCATTGTACGAAGCTTGATTTATAAAGTTCGCGAGAGATGTTTTTGCCCGAAAGCCCCTGCTTAGAAGGGACGGTGAGAGCGTAAGATCGGGCACCTGGGAAAGTGTCACCCTCTCGGCGACCGTCAGTGCTGGCTGGTTGGAGGGGCCGGGAGGGGATGGTCGGCAGAGGTGAGGTCCGCTATTTCAGCTGACTGATCACTTTCTCCGTCTCCCATTGGCTCCCAGCAAGGCACCTTTCTCGAGTCGTTAATGCTTGGGGCTCTCTGACAGTTTAGCGAAGGCTGATTTGTTATTATTCATAACGTTAATGTTTTCATTATCAAAGAATAGTAGCAGCTTATTGATAATGTTTCATCAGGGGGCCAGGAGACAAAATTTAAGTTGCAGACAAGATGGGAAAATTCGTCAGCTTAAAATTCTTCCTGAGATGATTCCCCAAAAATGTTTCCACTGCAGTGTACACTGGAGTTGATGTTTAGGTAGGAGTTGAGTGGCTTCTTGTGTACCTCAATTTACTACTCAGGTACCTACATTTGAAACTCGTTCATATTTTAGGGATATTGAGATGAAAAACTATTTTTCTTCTAGATATCCCAAGTGAAAAATAAACTTCTATAAAGTATCCCAAATATTGCCATATCCTTTTTTCCTCCCATTTTGAAGTTTTTACCTTGAAACAGGGTAGAAACCTTGTTCAGTGTAGTTTAAATCATAGAGTTTAGAAATAATTGGAGCTGGGTGTGGTGGCTCACAGAACATTCAAAGCAGCACTAGGGAGAGGCCGAGGCAGGTGGATCTCTGAGTTCCAGGCCAGCCTACACGCGGCATTCCAAGACAGCCAAGGCTGTACAGTGAGACCTTGCTCCAAGACAAAATTGGCAAACTAAAGAATACTGTAATTTTTAATGCGCATGACATGGAGCAAGTTTTTCCACCCATGGTTCCAGCTTTGTATGTGTAGCTTCTTTCGGATTTTATAACTAAAGGCCAGATAATGTGCTTTTCTCTGTATGTGAATTACAGCTGTGTAGAGACTTCATTGTGTGTATCATAAATTGACTATAATGGCCGTGGAAAGAACATTCTTCAGTGTTCACTACTATTGTGGCTTTTCATTTGTCTCTGGGCTTTTTTTCTTTACAATTAGATACGTTTTGTGTAAATCTATTTTTTTTAAGCTGGTGTGTGTGTGTGTGTGTGTGTGTTTGGATGTGCACACAAAGGTCAGAGGGCACCTTCAGAAATTGGGTTCCTGGGCTCAAGCTCAAGCTGTCAGGCTTATTATTATTAGCAAGTGCCTTTACCCACTTGGTCACCTTACCAGCCCTGGGTTTTTACTTAATTCTATGACTTTATTGTGCTTTGTGTATGATTTTACTAAATGGGTATTTTGTGATGTGGCCCTTTATATATACTGAAGTAGTAAGACTTTAGTAGTACATCTTTGAGAAAGTTAGACAGTGTAGCTTCATTTAATCCATCAGTTCTCACCTTGTGGATTGTGGCTCCGTGGTGGTCAAATGGCTCTTTTACAGGGGTTGCATACCAGAAATCCTGCATATTATATATTTACATTGCGATTTGTAACAGTAGCAAAATTACAGTTAGGAAGTAGCAACACAATTTTATGGTTGGGGGGTCACCACAACATGAGGAACTGTATTAAAGGGTTGCAGCATTAGGAAGGTTGAAAAGCACCTATTGAAGCAATAATCCCTAAGTGTCGACTGCCAGGTGTTAGGTTTTTATATATGGTGTCCTGGTGTGTACCATTCTTTTAGCTTTCACAGTTGTTAATTTGGTCACCTACACCTGATGACTAACTACATCCTTTTTGTTTGTGTGATTAACAGATACAATTGGTGATTACAGCTGCCTTCTAAAAGTTAATTCTCCTCAACTCCTCGCAATTTTAAAAGAAAATGCCTGGTGTCATACCTAGTGAAAGTAATGGGCTTGCAAGAGGGAGTCCCTCAAAGAAAAACAGACTTTCTTTGAAGTTTTTTCAGAAAAAGGAAACTAAAAGAGCTTTAGATTTCACCGATTCTCAAGAAAATGAAGAAAAAGCTTCTGAATATAGAGGATCTGAGATGTATGTATTTTATTTTAAATATATTTCTGTACTTTATTCTGAGTCAATGAAGGAACACTGAACTTGGGTTGATCCTTCTGCACTGACCTGACAGTTGACATAGGTTAAATACTCATGAATTTGCATTCAGTGAGACAAGCTGTGTCCTGGTGATTTCTCCTAGGGTCACACCCACAGCATTAACCCATTAGCATAACAGCTGCCTTGTGAGTGGTTGAGACTAAATTGGGGTACTATCAAGTGAAACTAGAGCCAGGCTGCAGTGGTATGGGTCTTTAATTCCTGCACTTGGGAGGCAGAGACAGGCGTGTCTCTGTGAGTTCAAGGCCAGTCTGCTCTACCGAGGGAGTTCCGGGACTGTCTTTAAACCCTGTCTTTAAAAAGCAAAAAAAAAAAAAAAAGGGGGGGGTAGGGGGGGTGGGTGGAGAAACCATCAGTTTATGCAGGGCATTGCACGTAGAGACGAGATTTCTTTGGTTGGTTCAGAAGACTTGACTCAGAACAACTCAGGAGCAGGAGAGTTGCACATTATATTGAAACTGGATTTTAAAAATGGCTTTTAATGCACATTAATTCTTTAGTCACTAAAAAGATACGGAGAGAAGGAATGCATACAAAGTACAGATGAGTCCAACATAAAAGTGGATAAAGCTAATTATTTTTCTAGTCTAAACTCATGTTTTCCGTTTTTTATGGTGGATAAGTGCACAAAAAATGTAATTGATGGTGGCAGTGTAAAGCCCTGAATGGAACTCCCTGGTTTCAAATGGCTGTCCTATAGGACTGAACAAGTGTTTGAGTGCCTACCTTAGTCTAGCTGCATGGTGTTTTTATTGTAATTCATTATAATGTAAAGTTATTTTTAAATTAAAAATAAGGAATAAAAGTGAATATTTCAAATTACTCTAGTTGGGGTCTTAGTTCAACAAATGAGTGGTTTGTTGGGTAACAAAATAAGATTTTATCCCGTGTATGTTTTCCCAGTATTTGTTAGGGTTAGTTTTATAGCTCCGTGATCTCCTGGGTTCAATCCCAAGTACCAAAGATCGAAAAAAGGTGACCTATTTAAGTGAGGAGAAGCAGTCTAATTCTCTTCATAGACTTTCTTCTAAACCTTTACGAATAGGACCTAGTGTATAACCTCTTTAAATAGTGTTGCTAATTATTAGCTCATTCCCAGGTTTATATTCATAATTAAATTGATTAAAAATGTCCCAGTAGGTGAAAGAAACCACCATATCAGTTCATTTACTTTTATGGGACTAACATCCTCTTTAGGGAATTATCTGGAGGTTTGTAGAGTGTGACTTAAAGTCTCCACGGGGGTATGCTTATTTTGAGTCTGAAATGTTTCCTCTTGAAACTGCCATCTGACTGTTCATATCATACCCCATTGTAAAAACCTAAACTTAGCGCAGCAGCCTTCCCACTTTACATCATCTCTTCCCTTTATGTTAACAGTGACCAGGTTGTTCCTGCTGCACAGTCCTCACCTATAAACTGTGAGAAGAGAGAGAACTTGTTACCATTTGTGGGACTGAATAATCTCGGCAACACTTGCTATCTAAATAGCATTCTTCAGGTAAAATGATGTAACGTTTAATGTTTCTTGAAAATTTTAGATTACTGAATGGCTTTGTCTATACTTTGTTTACCTTTATTTGTAAACCAAATTAGGCTATAATACGCTAACTGCATCTTATTAAACTTCCTGTGGGGTAAGAAAAAACAAAGGGGAGATATTAAAATTGGGAAGATTGCTTAAAAGGAAGGTGCCAAACCATTCCCCCCCCCCCTTCTTTGCCTGCTTTATTCCTGGTGCTGTGTCCACTTAAAAACTCTTGTTATTTTGTGTACCCTTAAGATTTTTTGTCGCTTTTTTTTGTCCTTGTAATCTTAATCTTATTAATGTATCTACCTAGGTTCAGTAAG
The DNA here is from genome assembly GCF_014885135.2 of Alexandromys fortis. NCBI lineage: Eukaryota > Metazoa > Chordata > Mammalia > Rodentia > Cricetidae > Alexandromys > Alexandromys fortis. Next base: position 13,046,471 of record NW_026067908.1, on the reverse strand, counting down.
TGCTACTGAGAGTTAGTAGAACAGTGGGTTAGTATTGATGGGGTAGAGAACAAATTTTCATAATGGTCTTAACATCTGAGTTTTAGGTAAGACATTAAAAGTGTCCTATAGAAGGTATTAGTGATTTTAGGTGTATTGTTTGCTCAGTACTTAGACAATGTCCCTTTTGTAGGTGTTATACTTTTGTCCTGGTTTTAAATCTGGAGTGAAACACTTATTTAATATTATTTCAAGGAAGAAAGAAGCTCTGAAGGATGACTCTAATCAAAAAGATAAGGTAAAAAATTAATTTTGTTTTGTTTTTGTTTGTGTTTTTTGCTTTGTTTTTTGGGACAAGATTTCTTTGTAGCTTTGGAGCCTGTTCTGGACATAGCTCTAGTGGCCTTGAACTCAGAGATCTGCCTGCTTCCTGAGTGCTGGGATTAAAAGCTTGCACCACCACTGCCTGGCCAAAAATTTGAAAAGCAAAATAAGATAGGGGGAAGGCCAAACATGGTGGTGCACACCTTTAATCCCAGACACAAGTGGATCTCTGAGGCTGAGGTCAAGCCTGGTTTGTCTCTATTTGATTTCTTGACCAGACAGGGCTACACAGTGACACCCTGTCTCAACAACAAAAAACAACTCACACAAACAAACTAATGGGAGGAGTTAAATTTATTTGATAAATAAGTAAGAGATTAATAGGTTAATATTAATGTTAAATAAAAGGCCGGGGGGGGGGGGGGGGCTGGGGCACCCGCCTTTAATCCCAGCACTCAGGAGGCAGAGGCAGGTGGATCTCTGTGAGTTCGAGGCCAGCCTGGTCTACAAGAGCTAGGTCCAGGACAGGAACCAAAAAGCTATGGAGAAACCCTGTCTCGAAAATCCCCCCCCCCCAAAAAAAGCTAAATAAAAGGTAATAGATTATTAGGAGAGTTCAGAACAATGGTGATAGATTATTTCTGTTGATTTATAAACAAGAATTAAGCTTTTAAGCACTGTATAGTATAGTATTTTTTTATTCTGTTAAAGGACCTTACCAGATTATTCAGTCTTGTGTAGAGGGTTTTTTTTTGGTTTATTTTTTATGCATTGTTTACTAGACAAGTGAAGCTCCACCACTGAGCCACATTCCTAGCCTGAAATGCAAATGTGAATACATTAAAAGAAAACTGATTAGAAAACAGAAAAAAACTTTAAAATGAAAAAGTTGACGTATGTTTAATGGAATTTTTGTTGTACTAAAATTAAAATTAGAAGAGCTACATTATTCAGTTAGACTAAGAAGTAAAGAGGTACGTATTTAATGTTTGTAAATTTTTTTTTCTTGATAGGGAAGCTGCAAAGAAGATCCTTTGGCAAGTTATGAGCTTATATGCAGTTTACAGTCCTTAATAATTTCAGTTGAACAGCTTCAGGCTAGTTTTCTCTTAAATCCAGAGAAATATACAGATGAACTTGCTACACAGCCAAGGCGACTGCTTAACACACTCAGGTATAGCCTCTCTAACACCATTTTATAATTTTTTGTCTGTTTCTGTTTTTAGACAAGAGTGATATATAAATAATAAGGAATAAATGGCAAGAAAATTGAAGCTCCTAGACTCACAGCCTTTTATATCCCAGAGGCTTTGAAAATTAATTTTTAAAAATAAATTATACTAAGTTAATTAGATTCAAATTTATATTAGTCTATTTATATTCTTTACTCATAGTTCTTTCTGATGTGAATTAATAAATTTTCTATCAAAAGATTGTGTGATTATAGGATACTGCCCCATATGTTGATGATTCATACTTTTATATGTGCTATATTACACTCCTTAAAAACATACGGATATATGTGGTATGTGGGCTCCACATCAGATCAGTCTCTGGTGGTAAAGCCTAGGTATTAATACAATTACTTATTTTTGTGGTACTGAGGATCAAACCCAGGCCTTGTACATGCTTGAGCATACACTCCATCATTGATCAACATCCTATAGACCCATATTGTCATCTGAAAATGAAAATACCAGAATTCCTAAACACAAATGGTCCTAAAAATTTCAGATTAGAAATTAGTCTATATACAAAATGTATTATGCATAAAAACTGTAGGTTCTAAATACTTATTATATGTGCTTAAATATTAACACACACACATGATCCATAACATTAAGAAAATTTCATAATGAGACCTGACATAAAAACCTCTTTAGTTTTTGAATAGATGTAGGCCCAGGACATTTATTTACCTTTGTTATGAGGCATTATAAAATGGTGGCCAAGAGCTGATTCTGGACCCTCACTTTGTATCTCTTATGACCCTTTTAAGCAAGTTATTTAGCCTCGTGGCATCTGTCAGTAGTTACTTAATGGCAGTTACTGTGCAGGACACAGCATTTCTAATAAAACCTCATATGGTATAGCACTGTCAGCATTAGTTATTCATAAGATTTTAAGAGGGTCACAGTATGGTGATGGTTTTTACTTTCAACTGTAAATTTAGGTAAGAGGTTTCAAATTAGTAGAATACTTTTGGATATTTAAAATAGTTGATGGAAAATTTTTATGTTACTATACAAAACTAGAATTAGCTAAAATGAACACTTGTATTGATAGGGAGCTCAACCCTATGTATGAAGGTTATCTACAGCATGATGCACAGGAAGTGCTCCAGTGTATTCTGGGAAACATTCAAGAAACATGCCAACTCCTGAAAAAAGACGAAGTGAAAAGTTTGCCTGAACTATCTACAAAGGTAGAAGAAAAATCTCATCAGAAAGAGGAACTAAGAGGAGTTAACAGCATGGAGATCGCCAGTGTGAGGGATCTGGAGGATTTTAAAGAAAAACTCCCAAAAGGGAACTGGAAAAGGAAAAGTGACAGTGAGCCTGGGAACACGAAGAAGAAAGTTAAGTTGTCCAAGGAGTCCCAGTCACTGGAAGAGAACCAGAGACAAACTAGGTCAAAAAGAAAAGCTGCTGGCGACACCTTAGAGGCTTCTCCTAACATCGTCCCCAAGTGTGTTTCTGAAAATGAGAGTGTGAGACCCTCCCAAAAGAAATCAAAAGTTAAAATAAATTGGCTAAAGTCTACAACTAAGCAGCCCAGCATTCTTTCTAAGTTCTGTAGTCTGGGGAAAATAACAACAAACCAGCGATCCAAAGGACAATCTAAAGAAAATGAGTCTGATCTTGAAGAGGACCCAGGGAAACACGAAGGTGATTCTACAGCTAATGGTGGTACACTCGACTCCCCAGGAAGCAGTGGTACACCTGTGGCCGCTAGTGATGTGAAGCCCATAAACAAAGGTCAGTGTAAGTTATTAAAAATGACAAGTTGGGATATTAGTAACTATAGAAATATACAGTAGTTAAGATTTTGTTTTCAGAAGGTAACTTAAACATTAGATGTCAACTGTAGTGTTTAAAGTGTTATACTTGAGTGTATGATCATGTATTATGTAATGCTCTGTATTAATGTTAGGGTAATTTTGCTCGATGGTTTCTAAAGTAGGGAAGTTCAGTACATTTTTAATGGAAAAGCAGTGGGTTTCCCCCCCTTTTATTTACAGAATATGACACAAACTCATAAGGGACACAATTCAGTGAATCTTACTGAGATTTTGTTTATACATATACGCATCTTAGGGAAAATCTGTAGTTAATGTGACTGCCCGATTTTTTTTTTTCTTTCTCTGGGGCAATTCTATAAAGACATGTCTTTGGGAGGCAAGTTGAAGATTCAGCTGACTTTATTCTAAGGATAGTAATTTCTATTTTAAAATGTTTTTGGTAGTGACTATATTTAATAAATAAGGCACTGCTTAACTAGATGTGAAAAAGGTCTTGTGTTCATGATATACTTTATTTCAGTGGGAAATTGATGAATTGGAGTATACTTTATAGACTTAATTTTCCTGATTTCATTTTAGGTGCAGAACAAATTGGTTTTGAACTCGTAGAGAAATTATTTCAAGGTCAGCTAGTATTAAGGACTCGCTGTTTGGAATGTGAAAGCTTAACAGAAAGAAGAGAAGATTTCCAGGATATTAGTGTCCCGGTACAAGAAGATGAGCTTTCTAAAGTTGAGGAGAGCTCTGAAAGTAAGTAAATGGGAGCCTGTGTGCACCATGGTATAGTCAGTTTTCTCCAGAATAGTGTAGTATCCTTGGTATATAATATATAGCTTTCCTGTTATCTTGCACCATTTATTAATTTATGGAATTGTGGCATTTTAATTTGAAATGTTGGAATGCAAAAATGAAATACTTTAATATTGGAGGCCCTAGTATTTGGTAACTGGAGTTGTTTTAAAATTAAATATTTGAGCCACTGTTGTGTTCAGTGTAAACCATGAAAAGTATAGACTGTCCTGAGGAGTCATGAGGCCGGCCGGAGATACTGGCAGTTGACTTACACTTAGCAGGGACTGGGCTGACCTGGCTTTTTTTCTTTTTTTGGCTAATAATATTTAGAAGACATGTATGTGTACTTTCAGGATAACTGAAAGCAAATGAAATCTTGTTAGATGTTGGGGATGGGTTATTTGAAACTGAATGATTATATTGCACATGGAACCTTGTTTAATTTTTGAATGTCTGAAAGATACTATGAGTGAACAATTCTGTTTTATAGTTTCTCCAGAGCCAAAAACAGAAATGAAGACCTTGAGATGGGCAATTTCACAATTTGCTTCAGTGGAAAGAATTGTAGGGGAAGACAAATATTTCTGTGAAAATTGCCATCATTATACGGAAGCAGAGCGAAGTCTCTTATTTGATAAAATGCCTGAAGTTATCACTATCCATCTGAAGTGCTTTGCTGCTAGTGGCTTGGAGTGAGTATTGTGAATGAACTGAGGGTCTGTCAGAAACAACTCTGCTCTCCGCAGGCAGGCTGTCGGGGCATACATCCTACATAACTGTGCTCTTGGGGGCTGGTGGTACAGCTCAGATAGTGTGCTTGTCTAGCAAAGTGAGCTCTCAGATTTGGTCTCTAGCACCAAAAGAAAAATAAAAAACTAGTACAATTCTCAAATATATCCTTTCTTATTATGTAGGTGCTAGTTGTAGTATTCTGCTTTAGTGGAACTGACTGAAATGGGGAAATCTTTAATACTTCTTTCCTTCCCCTTCTCTGAGGCAGGGTTTCGCTGTTAACAGCCAAAGCTGGCCTCAAAATACAGCTGTCCCCTTGCCTCAGAGGCTGCAGCTAGAATTAGAGGTGTGAGACACCAGACTCATGCATACTTTTTGGGAATATAACAAAGCAAAATTCTTTTCAGTTTTAAGGAAAGCTGGAAATTGAACTCATCTCTGAAAACTGGAGAAATTTTATAGTTGGGAATTTGTCTATAAGTTATTAAAAATAGATATAAAATGGATGTTTTGGATATCTGTCTTTTCTGACATGCTGTTGCACACTCCATGGTCTTTCACCTGCCTGTGCTTCCCAAATGCCAGGATTAAAGGTGTGCATTATTACACCTAGGTTCTATTTTAATATTTTTGTGTATGTGCTTTTTCAAAATTGAGGTCTTAGTCTGTCTTTGCTCATAACTAAACATTAAGGGCTTAATATTTGGTTTCACATTGTGTGTAAAATTTTACATTTAAAATGGAATTACAGGAAACCTTTTTTTCCTTCCAAAGGTTTGATTGTTATGGTGGTGGACTTTCCAAGATCAACACTCCTTTACTGACACCTCTGAAACTGTCCCTAGAAGAATGGAGCACAAAGCCGACTAATGACAGCTATGGATTATTTGCTGTTGTGATGCACAGTGGCATTACCATTAGTAGTGGGCACTATACTGCTTCTGTTAAAGTCACTGATCTTAACAGTCTGGAACTAGATAAAGGGAATTTTGTGGTTGACCAGATGTGTGAGATAGGTAAGCCAGAGCCACTGAATGAGGAAGCAAGGGGGATGGCTGAAAATTACGATGATGAAGTATCAATTAGAGTTGGTGGAAATGCCCAGCCAAGTAAAGTTTTGAACAAAAAAAATGTAGAAGCTGTTGGACTTCTTGGAGGACAAAAGAGCAAAGCAGATTATGAGCTGTACAACAAAGCGTCTAATCCTGATAAGGTTGCCGGGACAGCATTTGCTGAAAATAGAAATTCTGAAACTAATGATACTAATGGGACCCATGAATCTGACAGGAACAAGGAATCCAGTGACCAAACAGGCATTAACATGAATGGATTGGAGAACAAAATTTCATATGTAGTGCAAAGCTTAAAGGAGTACGAGGGGAAGTGGTTGCTTTTTGATGATTCTGAAGTAAAGGTTACAGAAGAAAAGGACTTTTTAAATTCTCTTTCCCCTTCTACGTCTCCTACATCTACTCCTTACTTGCTATTTTATAAAAAATTATAGTGAGTATATTTTCCTTGTGTATATATTAAACAGACCTGGACAAACATTGGTAAAGTTGATTACACCTAAGAGTCTTTAGTTTATCTTTTGAAGCTATTGGATATTATTGGTCTCTCTAGGCTTTTATATAAATAGTGAGATTTTTAAATACTGAAAACCATGTTAATTTTTAGAATCATTTTCCATAGTAGAGACTAGTGATGCATAAAGAAGCTTCTGGGAACAAACTTGTATAGGTACTAAATAATCCAAAATAGAAGTTTGAAAGCAGTTAACACTTTTGGATTTACACAATCTTTTGTGTTTGCTTTTTAAAATAAAGTGCTTGTATTTGTATTCTTCATATTTTGGGGTAATTATCTACTTGATGTTTATAGGTCTGGCTTTTTCACCTGAGAAACAGAATCTCATTCAGTATATTTAGTTTTATAGTAGTCATGGAGCCAGATCTTTGGGTTGTATCAGAGGCACGAAGTCTAGAATGTGTATATTCACAATGATGTATATTTTGTGCCTTCAGTAACTTTGGAAAGTGTCTCAGAAAAGCTGGCAGTCCCTCTATCTTCATAAGAATTTTATATGTATTTATGAAGATGACTCTAGTCAATCTTTTGGGCATGACTAATTTGTATCTCTTCATATTCTGCACGATCTGTATATAGTACATCGACCTAGAGGTATGACCTTTAACTTTTTTAAAAACTGGGAGGTCAATAAAATTTAAGCTGTTTAATAACCATGTATATAAATGTGTGGTTTTTAAATGCATATTTTTATCAAAGTGGAGTTCTTAAAAACAAATGTGTACATACAAGAGAGAATAATCATGTATAATTACCTTCAATACTCAATTTCTGGCAGTGGAGAGCAGAGGTGAAAAGCATTTTCAGAGAGAAACTACTTAAGTCCATCCAAGTTGTCTTAGTTTTAAGACTCTATGTTCGGCACACATAGAAGGTTGACAAAGTTTTAAGTCACTTGTTTTAGGACCACAAGGGACATTCTTGGCATTAAGCTTTTCTTAGAAATGAGTAAGTAGATAATGCTATTGGAATAACATTTCATTCTGATAGGAAAGGTTGCTTATTCCATTAACATTCTCCCGCAGATGGTGTATGGGAATGAAGTCTGCTTGCCTTCTCAGTAGTTGACAATCACTGGTGAATCTTAAAAATCACCATCCTGTGCTATCAGTTAGAGCTGCAGAGAGTTCCAGTCCAGAAAGGTGTTTTCAGAAAACATTGCCAGGAAATATAACAAAACAGAGTAAGAAGTCATTCTAACTCATGAGAAAATAACTGGTATTTCATAACTAAATCATAATTGCATAAATCTTAAAGTCCTGCATGCTACCACTGAGATGTGAAACAGCTCAAGTAACAAAGTGAGAAGTGACAGGTGTGTACTTAGTGTCTTCTCCCTAATGCTACCTCCTTTACCTCCCACAACCTACCAGAGAGGGAAAAGGTGCCATTTCTAATGACTCACCAGTACTCAGCACTTAAGGGTATTATCAGTGCTGCTGTTCTGAAAGCCACAGTGCCAAAAATGTTTGAAACATTCAGGAAACGTCAATATTCATTGGGGTAATGGTGCCAAGTGTGTAAAATGTTGATTTTCTCTGTGTAACTTTTTCATACTGAAATGACAATTACTTTGATGACAGCAACTAATGTATGCATTTTGTAAAAACATGTGACTTCTTACTTAATTGGTAGATTAAAACCAGTGAAGCCCTAGCTCTGTGTTACCATCAGTGATAAGAAATAGCCCTAAAGTAGCTTCTATTTAATAGTTCAGTCAGTGAACTATTAGGTTCATTTGAGGTTAATATATAGGTTAATTTGAGGCACAGAAATCAGTTCAAATTGCTGATGCATGAAGTTGATACTAATAAATGATCCATAAAGATCAAGCTGCTGTCATTACCATATTACCAGTATTAGATATTTTGGTATATAATCATTTATAGAATTTTTTTTTTCTTTTGAGATGTGGTTTCTCTGTAGACCTCCAACTCACAGAGCCTCTGTTTCTTGAGTGCTGGAATTAAAGGCCTGTGCCACCACTGCCTGATTTAATGGAAATGTTTTATCAAATACATTTTTGGCAATTCTTAATAGGTCTTTTTTTGGGAGTAGAATCTGCCACCAACCATTTTTTTGAACAACTCATTTTTTCCCATTGTAATAGAGGAAAAAAAAAAAACAAAATCCCACTCATTAAAATTAGTGTAAACATTCACATATTTAATAGTACCTTTAAAATAAGCATTACTACATTTAAAATGGTTCCAAAATGAATGAATCTATAAATGGTAATATAAATTAAAAAATAAGAACTTAAAGTAAATAAATTTAACATTAGCTATGGTATAAATAATTGTAAATGTGTACTGTACCTTTGAATCATTAAAACTGTTTTTTTAAAAGATGACAGCATGTTACCAGGTTAGACACCACAGCCATAAGCCTGACATGTAACAGCCTGAATCTGGTAGCACATTCTTCAGTGAGTAAATGCTATTGCTTCCAGAATGACATCCAAGTCCTGTGTTGCAATAGACCTCTCAGTCAATGTTGAATACATGGCTCGTTTCAAGTGACTAGAACAAGTGTATACTTTAGAGTTCCATTTTTCGAAGGCTCATTCGGCTGAAGGAATCTCTGAGGAAAATAAGAGAATATGGTTAAGAACGATTTTTAGAAGGTACCAGGTTTTGTTTTCCCTTCATAAACTTTTAAGGGTTTTTTGTTTTCCCTGCCAGAGACACCTCAATATTTAGATGTTCATCTTACATTTTCTATCATATTCTGGTTTACAGATTTCTCTATAGATTAGATGTATGTGATAGCAGCCACTTGGCCAAATCTATTGATTATTTGTCCAAAAGGTTATTTGGATATCTACTTCAAGGTGCCATGGGAGAGATTTCTGAAGTATTCAGAATTACTATGGTAAAAGGTAAGAGTTTTTTTTAATCATAAACTTGAAACCAAACAAGTGTTTCTCAAACTACAGTATCTTCTATGTGGATTTATATATTACTATTTACCATGTTTGAAATTAAGAAAAATTTATTTCACAAAGTAGCTGATTATGTTATTTAAAGAACAAAAAACTTGCAAGGGTAAGGCATGGTGGCTCACACTTTTAATCCTGGCACTCAGGAGGCAGAGACAAGTGGATCTCTGAATTTGAGGTCAGCCAGGGCTGGGTGGTGGTGGCACAGGCCTGTAATCACAGCAATTGGGAGGCAGGCCTGATCTACATTTAAAAAGAGTAGCATTCATACATAACATCTAGCTTAATAGAAGGCCTCAATTCTCCAACCTGCTTCAACAGTCATCTCACCCGGTCTCTGGAAAAGTCCGTTTTACCCATAGGAGAGTATGAAGACAGTCAAGGTCCCAGATCACATTCGACAAAACAACATTCCAGGTTTTATATTTTAGGCAAAATTAAATCCTAAGAAATTTTTATTTCTTAAATTCTAAAGAGTTAAGGATTTTATTCATAAAATGTCTCTATAGATTTCCTTCCTCATGAATTGGCCCTTTTACTCATCCTTTCTAATGTTAGTTAAGTAGGTGCTGTGGGAGTTTAGGAAATGTGGCAGCAGTTACAAAGAGAATGACATTTAGCTTTGAAGTTCAAAGATTGCTTTTTTAGTTCCAAGGGAGAGTTTTAAAGGCTGGATACTACTCATCAAGAAAATGGATTGTTAACTCTCCAGTTTAAGAGTGCTTTCTGCCCTTGCTCTTACAGAAGACCCAGGTTAGGTTCCCAGTACCCATAGGTTGCTCACAACCTTCTGTAACTCCAGTTTGAGGAGATCAGATGCCTTCTAATCTCCAAGGACATCTGCATGCATGCACACACACAGTCTCTGGGAGTACTGGGGATGTAATTCAGTTGAGTGCTTGCCTAGCATGCAGCAATCTCTCTTTTAGTCTAAAACCACACAATCTGGGTCTAGTACCCTTGAAATTGGAGCACTCTGGAGGTGGAGGCAGGACGATTAGAAGTTCATGGCCATTCTCCCCCTACAGATTGAATTCAAGACCAGCCCTGAGTTATAGGATACCTTTTTCAAAAGAATTAATTTTGATTTTTATTTATTTTTTATTTTTTTAAATATTTATTTATTATGTATACAATATTCTGTCTGCATGTATGCCAGAAGAGGGCACCAGACCTCATTACAGATGGTTGTGAGCCACCATGCGGTTGCTGGGAATTGAACTCAGGACCTTTGGAAGAGCAGGCAATGCTCCTAACCGCTGAGCCATCTCTCCAGCCCCCTAATTTTGATTTTTAAAAAAGAAAAAAGGTTCCCTAGATCTGGGCTTCACAATGTATGCCTGGGCAGTAGATGCAGGAAAATGGTCAAAGGTCAACCTGGTTTAAGTAGCAACACTTCAAATCACTGCCACCTTTCAAACAAAACCACCAAACCAAACAACAAAACCCAAAAATTCCTCAGAACCAAAATCTGTATGCCGATATTAAGTTCAGAGGACTAGACTAGGGAGATGACAGGAGCCTCCAGGTGTAACAGACTCAGCACAGGAAAGACTGGAGAGTGCGGGAGAAACTGGAATTAGAATTTTCCAATGCTTGATCACTGGATACCTTGCACCTTCACATACCCTGGGGCTCCTGACCTGCTGGGGCAGTTGGAGATTTCAGAAAGTCTGAAGGGAAAGCTAAAAATGAAGGTGCCTGTTTTCTCTGGGAATTCTGAGAGGAACCTTCCCCATCCATGGATGTAGGATAGGAGTATACATTTTGTATTTCCTCAGTAGTCCAGAGGGAGATAGATGCTCCCTGGAGGATGTGACATAAAGCAGGCCCTTGGCTGACTTCTTCTTTCAAGACAGCATTTGTCTATGTGGCCCAGACTCTCCTTGAATTTACAGCCCTGCTTCAGCTTCTCTAATACTAGTATGACAGCAGTATACAGTAGCTATTTTTCTGAACGGCTATGTGAATTGTTTCACTCAGTGGCTTCTCAAAGGTTATTAAACAACATAATTAGTTAATTAGTACCCTTTTTCAAACAAAAGGGTGATAAAATTGCCACAATAATCCAACAGATAAACAGAAATTCAAAAAAGAATGTGAAAAAAGGGCAGTTTATTTTTATCAGTTTCTGCCCAGTTGGCAGAGCTCAGGTGTTACAGAATGAATGACCGGCACCGCCATGGGTTCTTCACCACAGTCCACCTCAGGTACTAAGCCTGGGGCAAGTACTTCTCGTGTGGAATCAGGATGCAATCGTAGAAAATTCCAAGTCCTTTTTGACTCGTCAAAAAGAGAACACTACTGATGCCTCTGGGACAGTCAGGTCACCTGCTTTAATCTGTGGCAAGGTTATGTAGACTATTGGCCCTGGCTGAGGAAAAGGAAGAACGAGCTCATGAAACATTCTAGTGAATTCTCTCACAAAAGTGCCAGAAGCTGGGACAGGACTTTGTTTGAACAGGTTTATGACGGCAGACTTAGGACTGTTCCAGTTAGCGTATCGTCCACAGAAAAGGCTGACTTTCAGACTGATCAGCGGACAAGTGGCAATGACTCATATACACTAGTTGGATTTATTAGGGTTTGGGGGACACAACTTCTTGAAACTTTATAATAAAAGGTTGTAAAACTTAAAATCGATCAGTTTTTCTTTTCCTAAGAGCTCCAAGGAGGAAGCACAGAGCGTACCTGTGGCAGGTGACAGGCAGCGCTGCCTTGTACAGCTGAGGGATTTTTCTGTTTATCAGTGGCTGCAAGGCCTCTTTAAGGCGGTGATAGTTTCTCTCCAGTTCTCTTTGATACTCCTTTTGATCTGGCCCAATTAAGCTCTTATTTTTTCTTAAGGCATCCTCACACCTATGGGGTAAGAAAATACATGTTTAGATATTCCCCTCCTGGAAATTCATAGTCTTACCCACCCAAAGACAGAGACACGTTTACCATGATGACATTCCATATTTCAGCTGATGGCAAATGATTCTTGTTTTAGGTTTATGGTAGTGTTATGGTTTGCGTATAATATGGCTCTATAGTCTTCATGTGTTGAAGGCTTGTCCCCAGCTCATGATACCGAGAGGACTGGATCACGAGGGTGCTAACTCCATCAGTGACTTAGAGGGTGGGTGGATGGAGCAGTAGGAGTGCTGTGCTTCTGAAGGGTGCTGTGCTGCTCGCTCTCTCCGCTTCCTCTCTGTGACAGGATAGTCATCTGAGTTTCTTCAAAATCTGATAAACACTTCCTGTACTCATTATTCCTGTACTCATTAATTTCAATACATATTTCATTAATTTGTAGCCCAGGCTGGTCTAGAACTTGTGATTCTTCTGCCTCAGCTTCTGAGTACTGGGAAGTGTGTGCCACCATATCTGACTTTCACAGTGATAGGAGATCAAATGGGAGCGGTGGCACATGCCTACAACCCTAGTGGCTGAGAGTCTGAAGCAGGAGAACAGCAAGGCTCACGTGGGCTGTCTCAACACAACAGTCATAGATATATATGTCTATCAATATCTCCTTGCCTGTGAATGCTTAGACAAATGCATAGTTTTAAATGTTTATATTATAAAGAAGAGGCCATCAAGCTTGACAACCTGATTCCAGACACCCACATGGTGTTTGGAAAGAGAGAACTAACTCCTGTAACTTGTCTTCTGGCCTCGAAAGCAGGTCCAGAGCATTTGCATGTGTGTGCATACACAAACACAAATGGAATTTTAAAATTAAAAAGAGTGTTAGTTTCAAATACTAAGCAATTTTAGCAGACTAAGCTCAAAATATGGATTTAAAGTGTGTATCACCTATGTGAACACATGAACCCCAAATCTCTTGTATATGTGGTATCCCATTCAGACACTCTTCTATGTGCATGTTTTATATTTATATGCTTTGCAATAGGAGCACAGCCAGTAGTCTCCAAATATATTCAAAATATACCAGCTAGAGGAAAAAAAGTACATACATTCATATAATGGAACACGCAAAAATTAAGTAACATTTGTAATCACTGAAGACAGCAGCTGACAGAAACCAGTACACACTATTCATTTATATAAGACTAAAAGAATGTAAAACGGCACATCACTCAGGGATTCAGTCATTTCTGATAAAACTGTAAAAACAAGAAAACACTTCAGGAGAGGAAGATAACAGCAGAGTATAGAAACAGATTATTTTAATTCAAGATTAATGAAGATAAATTTTAAAAGAGAACCTCAGACCAAAAGAAGTACATAGACGGTATTATTTTTAGTAATTAAGAACAGATTGAAGTGTCATGAAAATTGATCAGCAAGAGACAGACACCCTATTTATAGGGTTTTAATAAAGCTGGGGGCTGAGACTAGAGTGCTGGCATTCATGGCATTATTAGTGCTGAGACAGTTGGGGTGTATACTATATTAAGAGCCAATAAAAATGTTGATTTTGGCTCAGTGATTTCATGATGGAAATTTTAATTCAACAAAAGAAAGAAGACCCACTGTGCTATAAATTACATCACATTTAAATTCAAACTGAGGAAAACAATATCAAATCAGTTAAATTGATGAATATCACCATTTAAATAATGGTTCTAATTTTAACTGAAATATAGTTTAAGATTATATTTAAACTGTGAACTATGATATTTTGTGTGTGTGTGTGTGTGTGTGTGTGTGTGTGTGTGTTAGTAGAAACACACAGCTAACAGAAAAAAGAAAAAAAGGCATGGCAGGCATGGTGGTGCACACCTTCAATCCAAGTACTTGTGAGGCAGAGGCAGGCAGATCTCTGTGAGTTTGAGGCCAGTCTGGTCTACAAAGTGAGTTGTTATACTGAGAAACCTTGTCTCGAAAAACCAAAAAAATAAGAGTATTGACTCTAATTCTTTCTTCCCCCAACTCCCCACCCTTTTTCTTCAAAACAAGTTTTCAACCTGAGGCCCAAGTGGAGTAGACTTCATTGTATAACTCAGGATACCTTCAAACACACAGCTATCCCCCTGTTTCAGCCTCCAAGTGACTTATAGCTATGTGGTACCAACTAGCTATGTAACTTTTTCTCCAAGGTTTATATTATGTAGCATTTAAAAACTTTTGGCCTTTTTTTATAATCGAAAAGGAGAAACTTCTCTGTCCTGACAATACCACATAAGAAGTCGTGTTGACTACAAGAATTCATTCCTCTGATGTAAGTCTCTCTAGTGTTAGGATGCAGCTCAGGAGTCCTGGACATGCCTTCTTCGTATGAGATCCTGCCTTTTACACCAAGTACCAAAAAAGAAAAAGCAAACTAAGTATATCCAAAAAGATAACTGTTTACAATTGCAGTCCTGATAAAACATCTTAAAACAATAGCAAGCAAAAAGTTATCTGATCATCGATTATTAAATTCCAATGACCCATAGAAACCTGTATTATCCCATGATCATCTGGCCCAAAGACAGCAGGATTTATTTTGTTGTTTTAAACCTCCTAAATAATGAAATTAATGCTAGCAATCTGTGAATTTCCTAAGTATGAAATATGTACATCTTCCAGGAAGTGGCACAGGTCATATGTTCATGTAAATATGTTTCCTGCTATTTTCTAAGATCAATCCCATGAGGCCATCTAGCCAAATGATTACATTATAGGATACATAGAACTAAATAAAGCTCTTATAGCAAATTCAGGAAATAATCAACAGAGTGAAGGAACAACCTACATATGGGCAAAAATAGTTTGACTAGAGCACACACATGGTGGCTCACAATCATCTGTAACTCTAGTGCATGTAACCCCCTCTTCCGGCCTCTGCAGGCGCCAGACACAATCATGACAACACAGGCACACATAGGTAAGACACCTGTACACATAAAAAGAAGCCTAAAAAACAAAACAGAACTACCAAATGGCAGAACAACCCATAACCAGGTCTACCCGCAAGAGAAATACTCAGTGTGTTAGGCAAAAAGACATTTATAACCCACCCCCACTTCCTTTACTGCAGCATGATTCACAATAGCCAAGGAGTTGGAACAGCCTACGCCAGCCGTCTATCAAATGATGAAGAGGGTTAACAGGTGGGCAGGAGATGAGAGAGGTAGAGGGTGAGAGACTTAAGAATGTATTACATAAATGTATGAAACTTTCAAAGAACAAATTTAATAATAAAAAGGGGGGAGCTGGGGAGGTGGCTGTCTAAGCATGAAGACCTGAGCCCAATCCCCTAGCACACATAGAAAAACCAAAACCACAACAATGATGAGGAGCCAGGTGTGGAGTTCCATATACAAATTAATCTCAGTGGTGGATGGGTGGAGAGGAGAGAGCAGACAGGAGGAGGCATGGAGCTCACTAGCCAGTCAATCTAGTTTGCTCAGGAAGAGACTTTCAAAATATAAGGTAGAAAATGCTGGAGGAGGTCACCCAATTTCAACTTTAGGTTTCTCTTTGCATGCATATACAAATATACAAGCATGGTACATATATATAATGGAATACATTTTAGCCTTAAAATCGAGTCTTTTTTTTTTTTTTTTTTTTTTTGTTTTTCGAGACAGGGTTTCTCTGTGGTTTTGGAGCCTGTCCTGGAACTCACAGAGATCCGCCTGCCTCTGCCTCCCAAGTGCTGGGATTAAAGGCGTGTGCCACCACCACCCGGCTTTAAAATCAAGTCTTATTCACAACAACACATAAGAAAACAGATATTGTACAGAATGAAATAAGTCTAGCTCAGGAAGACAGGTATTATACATGTGTAATCTAAAAATGTGATTCCCAAAGAAGTTGGGACTAGAACAGTGGTTACCAGAAGTTGGGGAGAAGGATGGGACAATGGGCAGAGAGACTGGCAAAGGATGCTTAGCTACATCAGACTGAAGTGAGACACCGTGGTATGCTATTACAAATTAGGGTAACCAAAGACAACAGTGTGCTATACTATATCCTAAAAAGTTAGAAGAAAAGATTTTGAATATTTTTGCTACTAAGAAATGGTTAAGTGTCTGAGGATATATATATACATATATATACATACATATATATATACACATATATGATGTAGTGATTCATGGATCAAACCATATCAATGTATCAGTTAAAAACAAATTTACGTTTAAAAATCACAAAATTTCATAGAACTGATTAAGTTTGTTTTGTTTCTGTGACAGAGTCTGGTTCAGTCCAGTCTGGCCTCATAAAAGTCTTGCCAGATAAAAGATGCCTGAACCTCTAATTCTCCTGGATGTACCTCTTAAATTCTGAGATTAATTATAGCTGTATGCTTAAATGTTTTATGTAGTCCTAGGGATCAAGCCTAGAAGGACTCCATGCATGCTACATACACAGACACTCTTACCAGCTGAGCTGTGTTCCCCAGACCCCAGATGAAGCTTTTTAAGTTTTTATTTTGGGTGTCTGTAAAGCTCAGGTGAAAGGAACTGAGAGTTCTGTAAAGCTAATGCAATGAAAAGGGAAGTGGCAGCACCATCCACATTTACTGATGATAAAAACCAATATCCAGTGCTGTGGGATAATGCTTTTATACACTGTAAAGATTTGTCACTCATATTGGTTTAATAAAATGCTGATTGGCCAGTAGCCAGGCAGAACGTATAGATGGGTGACCAAACTCAGAGAATTCTGGGAAGAGAAAGGCAGAGAGATGCAGTTGCCACACAGACACAGAGGAAGCAGATGAGAATGCGTCACTGAGAAAACATACCTAGCTTAATTTAGATAAGAATTATGGGTTGATTTAAGTTGTAAGAGCTAGTTAATAATAAGCCTGAGCTAATAGGCCAAACAGTTTATAATTAATATAAGCCTCTGTGTGTTTCTTTGGACTAAATGGATGTGGGACCAGGTGGGACAGAAACTTTTGTCTACAGTTCATAAATTATTTATAATTTAATAAACACATTCAATAAACGATTTGATAAAATAAACCATGTTAGAAAGTACGATACAGGGTTCTCTGGCTCAAGCTCTGATGCTTTGTTAGCTGGAACTCAAGTCACAATTGTCCAGTGGCTCTTTCAGAAACCTTCGGTAGTGTGGGGGATTAATCAAGTACCTTGGATGTGCTAGGGAAGTACTCTTCCACTGAGCTGCAGCTACAGCCCATGGTACTCTTTAGTCTGACCTTTAGTGCTTCCCAGGTGTTTCTCAGGCCCTTACCCCATGGCTTCTGCGGTTTCAGCATCACTGCATTACTGACCATTCTTACACAGATACTGAAGATGGTTCATGCTTTTTCCTATTTGGTATATTCTTTTACTTTTTTAATGTCTAAAACCTAGAATTAATTCTTCAAGGTCCACATAAAACGTGTGGAATCTTTCCTAACAATGCCAAGTTATATTAATCATTCTTTCTTTTGTGATCATATTATTAATAAATAAAAATTAGGAATTAAGTAATGAGTTGATAAAGACTTTTCCCTATTGTTACAAATTCTAATATTTATTGAATACCTATTATGTGCCAAATATTAGTCTAGCAATGCTTTTAGGTTGATTCTGTGCTGGGGGAAGTTAAGATTATACACCAAAGTTGCTGTCCTTAGAAGGTCTCATTACAATGCTGATTTTTGGCTGGCCTCTGGGAATCTGGATCTGGAGAGGGGTTTGCTGTTCCAGATATTTTGTTACTATATGCCTTCCTCCTGCCAGTTTAGTATGCCATCACCAACACTCTGCTAGTTTACTGCTGGAGGAATGCACTGGCAGAGGGTCCTCTGAGCTCTAGACATGTGTTCTTCCCCTTGCTCATCTTATATTGTGCAATAAGTCACAGTGACCAGAACAGTGACATGCTGAGTCCTGTGACACCCGTGCATTATTTAACACAGTCTGTAAACCTCTCTGTGAGAGGGAGATTACATTATCTTTCATTTGTTAGGAAACTGAAGATCACAAAGACTAAGTGACCTGAGAAAGGACATAAATACACTGATAAGGTTAGTATTTCAACATATTTTTCCTCCAGTTTTTTGAGGGAGGGAAACTGGTGCTACACACTGAAGAATAATACTAATTGTTTTGGCATAAACAGCAGCCTTCAATGTCAGAGTTGGGTATGAAAGGGTGCAAGTGGATGCTAGTAAAGAATAATAAATGCCATGCAGATTGCTCATCACAGGGAACAAATTCCTAGTTTCTCTTTTCAACAGTTCCTTGTGGCTCTTATCTTAAATTTTGGTACTGGCCACTCTTAATTTGAAGTTCTTTATGCAACAAGCCTCAATTACCTTTTAGTAAAGTCTTTGAAGCAAAGACGCAGCTTGTTGTGATGTCTGAAGAGCTTTGGGTCACCAGGTATTTCAGACAGGAAGACCTGGGCAACCTCCAGAGGTCCCTGAAAAATAAAAGGGAATAATGAAGTGTTTTTATTCTTTAGAGTTATGGAGATTACCCACAGGGCCATGGCAATGACAGGGCTACATTTACACTGAATACATGCATGTCTTTTACGACTCTTCAGGGACAGCTACTACTTCAGGTTTTCCTACAATTAGATTTCTCTCTCTCTCTCTCTCTCTCTCTCTCTCTCTCTCTCTCTCTCTCTCTCTCTCTCTCTCTCTCAAATTTTACTATTTTATGTGTATGGATATTGTGCATGCATGTATGTGTATGTGTGTTTGTATATATGTATGTATGTATGTATGTATGTATATATGTACATATGTAGGGCCCACTGAAACCAGAAGGCGGCACTGGATGTCCTGGAACTGGAGTTAGGAGACAGTTGTGAGCTGCCATGTGGGTGCTGGGGGAATCAAACTAGGGACCTCTGGAAGAACACCAAGTGCTCTTACTCACTGAGCCATCTCACCAGCCCTAGATTAATTTCTTAATGGTTCATCCTTCAAAGAAATGAATAGGATTTTGAAGGTTGACTACTGACTTCATGAATACACTTTGCCTTGTATTTTTGTTTTTAATTATTCTGGATGCACAAATTTCAATGTATCTCCCAATCCACTGGTTATTGCAGTTGATTTTAGAAAACAACTTCCAACTTCCCTCAGCCTTACAAAGGTTACTCTTGATATAGTAAATTAAGCAAGATGATCTTGTAAATAATTTAAAGAGAGAAAACAAACATCACATATATGTTAGGGGCACAAAGGTCTTATTTCAGTTGTACAATAGAGCATTTTTCAGCATTGTTCTTTAATCCAAAAAGTGGTTAAGACATATGAAAAACCTGACTAAAGCTTTTCCTGATGCTCCTAACTGGGGATATTCTTTAAGATTGGGGCCAGGCCTAAAGTTATGAGCAAGATGATTTGAGCAAACCAACTATAGGAATATCATAATGGCTTCCAACATGTGTGATAAAATAACAGTGGTATCTTATATGTAAATGTTATTACATTTTCCAAAATAGTTCCACATTATTTATTCCATAGAATTCATTGTGGAGAAGACCAGGACAAGGAAACACCATCAAGAATTTAAGAGAGGGGGCTGGAGAGATGGCTCAGTGGTTAAGAGCACTGTCTGTTCTTCCAAAGGTCCTGAGTTCAATTCCCAGCAACCGCATGGTGGCTCACAACCATCTGTAATGGGGTCTAGTGCCCTCTTCTGGCCTGCAGGCGTACATGCAGACAGAATACTGTATACATAATAAATAAATAAATCTTTAAAAAAAAAGAATTTAAGAGAGCAGAGATTTACATGTATTCAACACAGCTCTGGAATGAGTCTTTTTTGAATCATGTATATTTTTTAGGGGAAGATTTTGCTTTATGAGACAGGGACTCATTATGTAGCCTGGACTGGAACTTGCTCCAGAGACCAGGCTGGCCTTGAACTCACAGAGATCTGTCTGCCTCAGCCTCTCCAGTGTGTGATTAAAGGTGTGTCCCCACAACTGTCTAGCAAAGAATATTTTACATGATCAGATTCCTACAATATAATAGATATAAGCATAGGCAGTGGAGAAGGCAGATAAGAAAATCGTAATGAGATGCTATTAAACTTCTGTTTTTCAGTTTACCTCCATTTGTACTTCGTACCTTGTGACTAATCCACTTGATATGATTTTGTTATTCTGTAAACATGACACTATTACTCCAAGTCCAGTGTGTAAGTTAAAATGCACACATCCAGCAAGAAACACCAACCTGGTTCACAGTTGTGCCTACAGACCCCTGGAGGACCATCTGAAGCATTTTCGGGTCTGCTGGATCCTGATGTGTTGCAAATGCCAATTCCTGTGTCTTTTTCTGCATGTCTTCGATAGCAACTTCAATTGGTGTTAAGATTATCTGAGTAAAGTAAAGCAGTAGCAATCAGGTCAATATACTGACTAAAACTACCTAATGAGCTTTAAATAATAAAATCAGAAGAAATGGGACCCATTATAAGCTTTCAAAACAAAATCTAAACCTAAAAACAAAACAAAACAAACAAAAAAAAAACCAATAAATCCGAAAGAAAAACCAAAACCAAACTGATAATGAATTAGGGACTCAGAAGATAGCCAAAAATTAATGAATAATAATGGTAAAATTCTATTATGTAAAGTGGATGGGGCATATTTTCTGCTAAAACCACATGCTAATTCACAGTGTGTATATACTAATTGCATGAATCCCTTTTCCTCAGTTGTGGACTTACCTCTTCTTTGTGAGTGACATTGACCCTTGTTTTAATGTAAGGAAAGGCATGAGACGTTGTCAGAATGGTCTTCCGTTTGAACTGTTCATGAAGTTCCCCATGGGCACGGCCATCTAAAGTGAAGGGTGTACAGTACATGAACCGGCGGAGGTTATAATTCTTGTCAAAATAAGTGATTCTGTCCTTCATCTCATAGGTGTCAAAGAATGGCTCCACATAGGTAATCTGAATGTATGCCTGAAAAAGAGAAAGGTCCTTATTCACTAACAGTAATCTGTCACTTAGTAGATGTCAAGCAAAACCACGTGGAGACCTTCAGAGACACAACTACACATTATTACAGTCTGATCAACTTACCTTGTTAGGATCTAATTTACACTTGTCTACAGGATTAGAGTCCTTGATGACTTCAACCACATCCTCTCCAAATCTTTCTCCATAAAATCCCTGTAATGAAGAGAAGGTAATCTTTTACATGAATTTCCTAGGATTAGTAAACCAGAGTAGGTCCTGGAGGGAGATGCCTCAGCAAGACTGGGAGATTTGGCAAGTTTTGTTCTAACTATATCATTTCCATCTATACAATTAAATAACAGTCAAAGAATTTTTTCTTCAATAAAAACTCAGGTTTTTACAAGGGGTCATCAAAAGAAACAAGACTGAGCCGCAGCTTGGGCAGTGGTCATGGCTCTTCAGAAGGAAAACTAAGCCAATGAAGGAAGAAGGTGACCTGTGAGTCCAGCCACTCAGGAGCTCTCCACACATTAGCCCCACACCTCCCACAAAGGGGCTTCGTATGATAAAGTTTGGGAAATGTGGTCTCAAAATTTCTCAAGACTTACCTAATTCATAAAAGATAAAAAGTCATAGTTTGAGCCAGATTATGAAAACTACGCAGAGTAAAGTGGGCTGTAAGGATCAAGACCAGCAGAGAAGAGAAACAAAGCCGAGAGGCCTGTTTCCCAAGCTGCTCTGTACACACAAGTCTCTCGGAGATCCTGTCAAAATGTAGACTCTGATTTAGTCTGAGGTGGGAGCTAGGATTCTACATTTGAAGCAATCTCCTGGGTGACACTAATAGACTCGAGGCACAAGCCACACTTGGAACAGTAAAAGAAGGGTCAGAGGAGCAACTGGAAAGGAAAGATGTGTTAACTCAATGAACACAGCGGTCATCTAGAAGGAAGGAGCTCTCCAGAAGGGATTCTATGAGGGTTTCCAGGCGTGACCACAGCGGGAATCTTGGAAGACATCTCACTGGATGGTTACACTCGAGTAAGCGATTTCCTGGACCTCTGCTTTCAAACACATCACATACAGCTACTTAATATCTTGTCTCTTTTGTAAGTGTAGACAAACTCTGGAGTAATTCTGAAGGATAAAGTAGCTTAGAAAATTTGTGTGAAAATAAAGCCTCAAAAGTATAGCTAATAACAATTTACTGTTGTCATAAAAGAATAGAAGGCTTTGAAAAGGTGTTAAGTTTACCTCTCAAAAATTCTTATATACCATACAAGTCTTTTATCTGGCTTATTTAATAATTAAAAACTGGATATGAAAGTCTATTCATTGTAGAAATATAAAATGATATTCGTGAAGCACCAGCATTCACCTCCAATCTGTGAGAAATCTCTGCGAGTTTGGTTATTGCAGGCTCCTTGTACACAAACTCCTGTTCATCCAAATCCCCGAACTTGGTTCCATAAAAACCAACACGGAAATAGGTGCCAAACATCCGCTTACCATCCTAGGTTTAGGAAAATGAGAAAATTTAATATAAAACCTTTTTGTTTTTTACATCATGCTTAGATTGTTATATTGTAAAATTTTCAAAACACTGTAAAAAGTTAACTCTAAATTGTTTTTTTTTCATTGAGAGTAAAAACAAAGAAAATGATTTTTCTTCATTATTTCTAACAATGGTTATGCAAATTAGTTTCTTTTTCTGTTTATTTTTTTACCAAATAAAACAAAATGGTCTTTGCTTTTAAGTTGATACAGTTGGGCTACATTAATTTATTTTCTTTATTGAGCCTTAATAGGAAAGCACACCAAGTTAAATAAAACAACACTAATATATTTTTAAGTCAACACTATCCTTCTCATAGTCCCTTTGCGTATATTAAAGGAGCCAAGGAGAGCATCTGGCACACAGTACAAAATCAGTGAGGTGCCAAGTCCTTCAGAAGTATTAACGTAAAAATCACTTCATCAGTGCCATTCTGCTGAGTGAACGTATAGGGAAGAGGAAAAGTGGAATAGAAAGGAAAAAATGTGAGTGCAAGGCAATAATAACATTTTGAGATGACTTGTTATTTTCAAGACTGCCAAAGGCACTCACTAAATTCCCAATTTTTGATCTTTTTATGATAAGAATCACTATCCTGCTTCTGACATCTCAGAAGCACACACTGCTGTCATATGACTTAACATCAACCACACACTGCTAGCAGGTTCAAGGACAGAAACCTGCACGATTCTTACAAACTCAGGGAGAACCAATTCTTTCAATAAGAATAACATCTGGATTTTTCCCACACAGTTCTAAACTGTTTCAGAAGAATTTTACAGTGACCCCTACTTTTAAACCACATAAAGCATTAAGTTCCTCTGAATTTTCTTTAAGCCTAACTTGTTTTGTATTTACTTTTGCTTTACAAAAGAGACCAGATGGCAAATACATTTAAAAATTGAATAACAAATATAAGTAATTAATCAAAATGAGAAACTTGGGTCCTAATTTATCAGTTTTATAATCCTCACATGAGGAAAAGTACAATGATAACCTCATATTCTCAGCCATACTCAGAAAAATATCTTTGGTGCTAAAGAAATGAAATTTCTAACAAAAATTTTCTTCAGTTACTTCATTTGAATTTAACATGAATATTAATTGATTCTTATAGTAAATGAAATGTCTGGATGAATTAAATAAATTTTATGAAAATTTTTATTAGAACCACCAATAATATACCTTGACACAATCAAAGCAAGAAGACATTGCATGGAATATAAACAAAACATCCAAGATAACTATATACAAAATATATGATTCATTTTCAAACCATGTCTCATACATAAATAATTCTCACTTCTTAAAACTAAAAATACTAGAATATTCTATTCTAGTTATGTGGCTCAAAATGTTTCCAGTTTAAAATGTTATTCTAAATCTTTAATACTATTTAAAGACAGTAATTAGGACTTGCTTCCCTTAGCTAAACTTTCCAATTCTCAACCTTTGTATAATAAGGATTACTTTCTTGCTTCCATTTTATTGATCTTTCTAGTGACATCCCAGAACAGACAGAACATTGTGATGTGACCTGTTGGTGAAGGGACCCAGGAGCTCACTGTCTTACTAGTCTGGACCCTGGATCGGACTAGAACTTAACTACCTCTTTTAAAATACTTTTCATATTGATATTATTATGTTAGCTATCATTAATCTTCTCTAACAGAATAAAAATAAGACTTGTTCCTCA
Source organism: Alexandromys fortis (assembly GCF_014885135.2). Classification (NCBI taxonomy): domain Eukaryota; kingdom Metazoa; phylum Chordata; class Mammalia; order Rodentia; family Cricetidae; genus Alexandromys; species Alexandromys fortis. The sequence continues at coordinate 13,022,018 of NW_026067908.1, read as the reverse complement.
AAATAATAAAATATGAAATCAAATAATTACAATATAAATTGGTATAAACTAATGGAGTAGTGTCAAGAATGAAAGATTAATCTTGTTGAAGCCAAATCACAGTTAAGGCTCCAGTCATCCACAAGGCTTAAAAAAAAAAAAAGTAAAAAAAAAAAGAGGGGACATTCCAGTAGACAGAGAAGAAAAAAGCAGATCCTGCCATAAAATAGGGTATATGTGATGTGATGGAAAGCGTCCATTTGAGTACTGAATGCCTAAGGCACGTAAGGCATTATGACACACGAATTCACCCAAGGCTGAGAGGGATGTCTCTCGCCAAGCAGGTGACGACTGAGGGGAGAGATGCTAACTAGTCACATAGATTTCTTGGGGGAAGTTTACTGCAGCCAAAGGCTCTGAGACAAAAGTCTATCTGGGTTGAAAAACAAGATGGAGAACAATGTGGGTGGAGCAGAGGCAATGAGAACAGGAGACAGGAGCATCAGAGAAATAACAAGGAGTTCCTGGACTCTGTGTGTGTGTGTGTGTGTGTGTGTGTGTGTGTGTGTGTGTGTACGCATGCGCGTATGTGTGTGGTGTAGAGGGTGAGGACAGACAGAGAAAGGCCAATAATCCAAGCAACCATATTCCAATTTAGAGCTCACTGACTGTATCCAGTTTATCAAAGCTTCATCTTCAGTAAAACACATTCAACTAATTTTCTTTTCAGTTTTGATACTTGCTTTTGTTTTGAATTACTTTCCTGCAATTTATCACTCTTTCCTTTCCTGTTCAGAATTTATTCTGAATTTCAGATCACTTCCACACTACACATAGCATATTCTTCCTAAGCATTTTACTCAGGACTTTCTTGACTCTGTGGGTGATGAAGCTACGCACCAGCAAAGAAAATTAGCTCCCAAGTCAAACACATTTTACGTCTGTTCTAGTTTTGTTTTCTTTACTAAAGAAGCAACCTTCTGTTGAGTAGTGGTATATTTCCACTATGACACCATTCCTGGAGCATTGTTTATCTTCATCCAGTGGTTTCCACTATGCTAGCTGATTTCCATACAGGCACAGCAGTATCTTATATAGTGGTCATCTCCTTTCCCTTCTGTTAGGTCTATTCTTCTTAAAGACCATTTATCAGATTCTTCTAGCCACGATTTCCACTTGGAAACATAATACATGAAGCATTTTATTAACCTAATTTTTTTTTTGAGCGGACGGGGAGGGGCACATGGGGATTGATCCTGGGGCTTTAGGCAAGCCCTCTACTAATGAATGACATCTCAGCCTTGTTTTCCTTTCGGTTTTCTATCTTGAGACAAGGCCTTACTAAAATTTCCAGGCTAGCCTCAAACTGTAACCATCTCGCCCCCTACTCTGGAATAGCTGGGATTATAGGAACATGCCACTGCACCTGGCCTGTTAGCCTAACTCTTATGTGAAGATTTCAACAGGAGCTGGGGGATAGTCCAGCATTCGTTAGAATTCATGAAGTCTATGGGTCTGACCCCATTATATCAACAACCAAACCAACATATTTCAAGTGACAGTAATGGTAAAAACAATGACATTAACACAGCAACAATAAAAAGTGATCTCCAGCAGTTTCTGAGTATTTACTATGTTGTAAACACTCTATATGCATTATATCAACTTCCTTTTCATTTCTAGTTTTTGTAGCCTATGCTGGCTACCAGAATGCTGAAGTTACAGGCACACAACAGTATGCCCAGCCTACTTGTATTACATCAATATTTAGCAGAATTCTGTAATTAGTACCACTATTTTTTTAATCTTACAGATGAAAAAAAAAAGAAACCAAAAAAAAAAAAGAAAGAAAGAAAGAAAAAAAAAGAGCGTGAGAGAGTAACAACCTTCCTATGATCACACTGTAGAAAGGGATGGAGCAAAAGTTAAACTCCGGCATGTTATGGGACACCAAAATCCAGGCCCCTACATAGTCCATACCAGAGTACAAACGCCCACACATGAGGACGACCTTCAGCTGTCGTCACTTCTCTGGTGATTTTCTTAAGAACTCTTGTGAATTTCTCTGAGTAATTCAATTTATTTTTAACTCTTTTTTTCTGGTTTTAAAACAGTGTTTCTTGTAATCCAGGATAGCCTGGAACTTTCTATGTAGCGAAGACTGGCCCTGAACCCCGTCTTCCTACCTTAGCCTCCTAGGTCCTGGGATTATAAACACGTCTGCTGAGTAACTGACTACAGGATTACCTCCCCTTCTCTGTTTATCTTCCTTCATGTTACAGTGCCATCCTCTACCACGCCTGTTTGTGTGTGTCTGTTTTGTTTTGTTTTGTTTTTGAGACAGGGTTTCTCTGTGTAACAGCCCTGGCTGTCCTAGAACTAGCTCTTGTAGACCAGACTGGCCTCAAACTCACAGAGATCTACCTGTCTCTGCCTCCCGAGTGCTGGGATCAAAGACGTGCTCCACCACCACCTGGCCCTGCCATACCTGTTTTTTTTTTTTTTTTTTTATATTTTGCAGATCTTTCTTGTACAATCCAATGTAAAGGTCAAGTGGTAGCTTAACAGACATACTTTTCTCAGATATAGCCTAGCCAGTTTCTTATCAGAGGTTAAATTACGACCATTACATATCCCCATCCCCCCAGAAGATGCCATATTCAATATCACCTACAGTTTGCTGATGTCAACGCCAGCAGAGGAAGCAAAACAAAATGGTTTGGCATGTTCTCACTAGATCCACCTTAAGGTCTACTACCAGGGAGGCACCAACTGCACAAAGCACTCCCTCTCACTCCCTGCCCCCTCAGCCAAAATAGCACATGGTCCTGAGGTAAAGACCCATGCATGCTTTATACCCATATTTCCTCTCTTGTAAAGTGTCACACATCCCCCACTCAACTACCTCCAAGGACTTTTACGTTCCATCCTCAGAGAGAGAGACAGAGAGGGAAAAGGGGATAAAACCTTCCAGTGTTCATTCATCTCCTCTCATTTTAATTGGCTGTTTCTAATTCTGCATTCATTTGATTTATTTGGATGAATTACAATATTTAACTCAACATTAGTGTAAAAGCCAAAACTGTATGTAGCCAGTGTTTCTGAGCACACAACAACCAAAGCATTAACTGAAATTTATGATGTTCATCCAATTTAGTAATAAGTTAAGGGAATCACTTCAGATGCCTTTATGTCAAAGGTTAGGGGACAGCTCTGTTTGGTAATACATCAGGAGTTATCCTTATAAAGTAACTTTATTTTCTCTAACAGTTCTGGATTCTAAAAGCTACATGGAATAGGATATGGTATTTAAATAAATAGGCTGTGATAATTTTTGAATAGAGGAAATGTCATGTGACTATGTTATCAATATTTGAAGAGAGTTTTTTTTTTTTTAAATATGAGCTTCCAGAGGTGGATCTCATCAAACAGACTGATAACTATTTGGCAAATGAGCAAATGCATCTTTTAAAAATAAATGGATGCGCACAAAATGTGAAATGGTCATGACATTTCATACAGAAATGAAACATTTTCTTTTAAACATAATTTAAGCACACCATAGGAAATGATTTATTTCCTATTATGCCAAGTACAACAAACAGGCTTTGGGGGGAAATGATAAACAATAATAAATATAAAAGCAAATAGCAAACAGATACAGAGGAACAAAATGCAGTAGTCAACACTGGCAGCTCTGGAGAGTTTGTCACAATGTATCATCTATTTATAAATACTTCAGTAAACTGCTAAATATCATGACTGAGGGTTTTCTTACACACACACACACACGCACACACACATTCTCTCTCTCTCTCTCTCTCTCTCTCTCTCTCTCTCTGCCCCTCCAAAAAGCTTTGCGAAGTCACATAATTTCTCCGAATCAAGAACAGAATGTAAAATGAGGAACATTGCAGAATCAAGAAACCTTCTACAATATATAAGTTGTCCTTACTAGGTATTGATCCAATGAGAGCTGTATGAGAATACTAAGAAATTAGCTAAGAAACAGTTTTAGGAAAAATGAAGAGCTGTCAGAGTCAAACAGGAAAAGATTCACAAGGTAGGAACTTACCACAATAGACAATAGTAAAAGTAGGGAGGAGGCCAGCAACCAGGGGCAAGAGAGAGAAAACAGAAAGCATTTTAATTAGGGGAATTTCAAAACATTTAAGCAGCAAATGGCAGCAAACACATTTTTAAAACACAAGCATCCACTTAAGTTTAACAAGGGATAGCAAAAAAAAAAAAAAAAAAAAAAAACAAAACCAAACCAAACAAACAAACAAAACCACACGTGCAACAAATTCAGATGCTATGAAGCTGAAGATCCGTAAAGGCAGTGACAGGAATGCAAACGAGGAAACGCGGTCTGTGCAGCTTTTACCATGCAGTGACATGATGGGAGAATGGGATTAATCTCAACCAGTGGAAAGAATATTGTCCAGGGGTCGATTTAGCATCAAGCAGACTTGTAAAAAACTGCTCAGAGGTTTTAATATATTCTTAATTTTTATGTCTAGTTTTCAGTTAATTCTATATCATGCTAGAATATCCATGAGGAACTTTATCCCTGGAAGACAGCCGTGGCAAGACTCTGCTTATGTCTAGATGAAGCCACAAAATGAAAGATTCTATTTTAAACATAAATAAGGGCAGGCACATTTAATCTGGAGAATGGACATAGATTTACAAGTACCAGCTCATGAAAAGATAAGCAGAGGGTAAGCGCTTTTTCAGAAATAGAATGACATCCAGTAGTCACATTGGTCTCTACGGTTTTCTATTGTTCCCAAATAAGGACTGTAAAGGAACCAAACAGAGAAGCCTAGCTATTCAGGCAACACAGGTCTAATGACAAGCCGAGAGGCAAAGCCAAAATCTTCCCAACACACCTAGCCCAAATAGACCTTATTCACTATTAGGGCATAATTTATAGTATTCTCCCTTTACAGAAAGATGAAAAATTACTATAATCAGTTCTCCATGGTAATTTCAGATAATATTTAGTTTATATTTAACTTTTCTAAATTTAACTACTATATAAAAGGAAGTACATGTAGTCTTTATTATATAGTAATAAACTATAAGAATATGAAGTCAAATTTACATTTTCTCAATGTCTTTATCTTGCTTTCCTAACTAAATTTAAGTGACCAAAATGGATTTCTTTCCAGGGGTGAGGGTCGGGGTGGGCTACATACAAGGCAAAGTGACTCATGATCAAATTAAACACAATTTCTTCAATTCAAGATGCCTATTCTCTGCCCACATTTCAGTTATCACCAGAGTTGGCCTCCATCTTTACTGACAGGATGCCCAGTTTAACAGACAAATGACTTTTCTCTTCACATAGACATAGAAAATAGTATGTCTGCTAACGGATGGCATCAAACAAAATACACAATTTTCTGTTCATACCTCTGAGCAATATCATACAAATCGACCTCTGTAAATGAGTGAAACAACATGGTTAAAGGAAATTCGTGTTTAAGTGTGGATGAGGAAATGCGCCAAAGGATAAAAACAAACTCAAGTGACAACAGTGGCTCATTTACCAAAGAATCTCATTAGTGTAAGGCTTCCATGCACTGCCTGAACCTCTACAGCAGGAAGGTCTTAGAATAACTTACAGTATTTAACAAAATTTCTTTGGTTAATGAATTCAGTTGATAAGCAGACAGCAACAGAATGCCCACAGCTAGCACATGTGGGCAAAGCATTGGCATAAGAAATCTGGTCCAATCCATCTATTAGTGTCTTTAACTAACTAAAACATTACCTACCTCCCAGCCAGTACTCTGTGTAATAAAAAGTAAAAAAAAAAGGGCAAGTCATAAAAAACTGTTCAGAAGAAAAAAAGGCCAAAGGAAGTTCAGTTACATGGTACCATACCACAAATTCCTTACCACAGAGGATAACAAAATATTTCAAACAGCAAACATTCCTTCATTTAAGACAGACAGAAATTTTATAACCTATTTGTTTAAAACTCAATATCCAAAATTTACCTTTGAAAAGACATCTTAAAAGTGAAAGTATTTTTTAAGTGGAAGGACACATTTCAGGGAACGAGAACCTAATATACCGCTTGTTCTTTCTCTGTCTAACTCAGATCTCTTATTTCAGTCCACTGAAATATCCAGGTTAAACAGGACATGCACTGCAATTTTGCCAAATGCCAGGAACTCAATCAAATGGATGGAACTTTCTGGAAAAACCACTAGTTTCAGACCAAACACATAATTTGTATCAAAGAGCTCTCAAGGCAGATGAAGTTCCTTGTATATGTACATAATTATTTAAAAATACCTATTATCATCATGAAACCTAAGTAATCTTTTGCAACTTCAATATCTGATAAGATTACAATAGAGTCCTGGCTTACCAGGAGCAGCCTAGTTTACTTTCAGATTCTGTCAACTCATCTCTAACTGCTTGGCCACTGAGGTCGAGCTGGTAGACAGAGCAGCAGCTGCAGTGCTGCCTGCAGGAGGGGGTGGTCACTGCTCCACTGCCCTGTGGAGGGCGGGGCTGAGAGGGAAGCAGATCACTGCAAGGGAGGAGGCCAACAGGAAAATTTCAGTGGGCCAATGACTCGGTCAGAAGTGCCAGCCACTAATTTCACTTTCTAAGGAAGTTTAATTTGATTCTAATTTTGGTGATAATGTGGCCTACACAGTGAAGTAAAGTACTGAAATCACTTTACAAATTACACAAGAACTTTTTTTTGTTCATTATTTTCATGTTAGAAATACACTATGGGTAACAGTGCACATGTAGGAGAAACAGACATAGCCACAGCAGTAAAAGATACCAAGATTTCGTTAGAATTTCACATCACTCAACAAAAAGTTAATTTATACATAAAAGCTTTTTGGCAACAAAGAAACAGATATTAATTTAAATATCAGGTCCATAATTATAATCTACAATGTATTACAGAAAATAAAGTAAGATCATGAAACACTGCTAGATGGTAATAATTCAAAAGTTGGGGGGGAGTCATTTGGGAAGTCTCTAATAGTCATAACCACTTTAGGTCAATTCACTCATTGTGTGTTAATGAATCTGGGCTTAGCTTGGCTAGGAACCTTCTTTTAGCCCAAGTAAAACGGTCATTTCATGGGATCTGGCTAGACAAGAGCACCAGGCAGTGTTAAGGTTTCTTGACCCCCCCTCCCCCCGTAATAATAAAGCGAGAAGTTGGGACTGTTACCTGATGAACGATTTTGCTGAATGCTTCCTGAAGTTTACCATGGATTGTGGAGAGCTTCTTTGCATCCCGATTAGCTTCATGAATAGGAATGAGTACTTTGTAAACCTCATTAACTGCTTCGTACATGCCAGCCTATAGAAATAATGTCTGTGAGATGCTGCTTTTTTTTTTAGATCAATGAGAAGAGTCATTACAATTTGTAAATTCACTGTACTTTTAAAGATAACACCACTGAAGCTTTTCCAAGAGGTCTAATTTTTAATTGTACTAAAGCTTAAAAACCAATTTTATGTAATGTATCCTTTCATCTGGAAGGACTCAAGTGGGTATGTGTTTATAACTATATATACATATGAATACTTCCATTGGTGAATCACCTGTTCCTGGTTAGCCTATAATGACGTCACTAAGGTAAACATGTGTGCATAGACACTCCTGAGAACCAATTCAATTATTACACTGGTCACAGATCCCCGATTCTCTTACAATCAGATAACCTGTGGCCTCTGGGAAAACCTAAATCATTTGCTTTTTGAAAATTGTAAGCTGGCACAGGAAGCTGCTTACTAGAAACTCATGGAAAAGTCTTGAAACACTTTAAGGCAGTGTGAGGTTCCGAGCACTCGCACTGCTCTGCGCTCTGGCCCGTAGCAGACTACACTGTAGTTATGGAGACAGCAGCTTTCCCAGGGCTTCCCAGCTCAGCAAACGTGCTTTCTGTAAGAGTGCGAGTCATACACACTTCAGAACTGATCACAGGAGGACCTTGAAGCAATAATGTAGCTTCAATAGGGAAATAAATTTAGCATAAGTAAAATACTCTGCAAATTATCTTAATAAGTTAACATTTTAGTTAAATTAAAAAGAATCAATTAACAATCAATTATTAACACATTAATAATATGTGTTAGCAAAAAAATTTCTGCACAACAGACCACTAGTCTTTAATCTAAATGTACTTCTTTGGATGATTGAAATTATATACATATACAGATACACAGATAAAATTCACTAAATTAGTCTGTTAATAGCAAAAACAAAACAAAACAAACAAACAAAACCTTGCCCCATGCCCCCCACCTAGTTCTCTTCAGTTTTAGGCTAGCATGGGATGGTCACGTTCCTTAGAGAAAAGACATTTTTGAAAGGACTGAAGTCTGGAAAATATTTTTAAGAGCTTGAAAATTATTATACTTAATACATTGGTTCTAAGGACAATAACACTAAAGATGGTAATGACGCCAGTGGACTAGCACTGACTAAAGCAATGAACACACACACTCTCTCTATGAACTGACTTACTCCTTCCTCATGCTAACCTGCAGTACAAATTACTATTAGATGTGTTTAACAGTCAAGGAAAGCAAGACATAAACAGACTGAACAACTGATACCTGAACTAACACGGCTGTTAAGTGTGGAGTGCAGACTGCACTTGATGCACTGAACAATACACTGCAGGACAGGTTCAAGGCCTAGAGAAGAAATCTAATTCCAGGGAAGAAGGGCAGCTATGCACATCATCTCAAGCTTTGCCCTTACCCTTCCATGAACCTTATAGTCTCCTGAACCTTGGTGCTGGGACACTGAACACTAAGCAGTAAAATCAATGGAAGTAGGGACTTGATCAAAGAGGCTCAAGAAGGTTAGGCTATGTTCCTTCTATAAACGTCCTGTCTGGGCTCCCCTTGACAGCTTCAATTCTTCACATACAGATGGGAGGGAACAAAGACTGGCCGGTAAGGGATGCAGGATGCACTCTGAGGGGCGAGAGCCAGTCCTCCAAAACCTCCCTAGGGAGGACCGCTCTACAAGCACAGCTCGACGGAAGGGAAACCTCCAATTCCTCTGGCAGAAATGCTGCAAAGTCATGTTGGTCTACTCTTAATGGAACTTAAAAACCTCAAAGAAGTTTTATTTTCTTCTTTTTCAATTTAAAGGTTTCAGAAAATATTTTATAAACAAAGAAAATAACTGCTGCAGATTAACCCAGATTGGCCTGGTTCAGAAACAAGCCAATGAAAATGCTGGGGCAAGCCACACACCATTAAGATACAAAGAGCAGCAGTAACAGATCTGGATGGGGAGTTCTTAAAAACACGTGGAGCAAAAGCTCTCAAAGGAAAGGCAAGGTCGCAAGGCAGAGAACACTGCCATACATGCCATTTATGGGTCAGTCACCTACCATAGAGAAGGAAGCGGCGGCTTGTTCCAGTAACCCCACGAGCCCAGACTCAGTAAAGTACTTTCCGGAGCAAATACCTTCTTCGTCTGGAGACACCACATCATCTGAGACAGCAGATTCTTCTAACACATTAGATGAAATATTCTAGGGAAAAATAATGAAAAGATTTTTGCAATGAACTACTTTCCTAACATGAAAAATGTACATAGGGAAATAACTGATGGTTAGATTTAACTATTCACTAAAGTTAAAGAAAAGAAGCTGGGGGAAGCCCATTCAGCTGTGTGGGACCCTGGATTCAGCCCCTGTGCACACCTTCACAATGGGAAACAGAAATCTCTACACCACGCTCTATTTTAAGATAATAAAATTACAATTATTGCTAGATAACTTCCCCCAAAAAACATGTGAGAAAGACTGATGTCTGACCCGCACAGGTGGTGTCCTGGCACATCGTGAATGAACACACTCTCTCTCTTTTAATTTGTGAGAAAGAAAAGAAACAGCTCAAGCTCAGCAGCTAAGAGGACCAAGGACTGAAGCTCTAATTTCAGCTTCCAGTTTAAAACCAAGCCCTCTTGGGTGGCGGTGGTGCACGCCTTTAATCTCGGCACTCAGGAGGAAGCAGGTGGATCTCTGACTTCAAGGCCAGCCTGGTCTGTAGAGTAAGTTCCAGGATAGTCAGGGCTACATAGAGAGACACTGTCTTGAAAAAAATAAATAAATAAATAAAAACTAAGTCCTCTTTAATAGGCTGGAGATGCAGCCCGGGTAGAGTGCATGCCTGGTACCATGAAGTTCTGACTAAATTCTCAGAACAGACACAGAACAAGAGGATCGGCACCGCTCACTGTGCTGGCCACTGACCTACCTCCTTCCTGCTTTCCTTACAAACTCAAGGAGTCCACAGGACCAGGTTAAAGGATTTACCTTGATCGCGCGCGCACACACACACACACACAACAAATTCCTACCTGGAATGTTACACAGCCAACAGGAAGGTATTTCCGGTCCTCCAGCATGCTCAGATATTCAGCGACCAGTGCTGCTGAGTGGACCAGGCACTGGGCAGCTTCAGCGTGATTGCTTCGTTCAGAGTGTTTTCCAGCCATGTTCTGAAGCCAGGTCAGTCGCAGGTCTGGAGAGGTCTGGTAGCCCTTGGCAATTCTAATCAGAGAGTTGAGCAGTTTACCAGACAAGTTCCTGCTACGGCACAAACCTGCCACAGTAAGTGTTTCAGTGGCTGGAAATGTCACAGAATACGGAAAGAATCACTGTGACACTTAAAATGGGCACTACTGCTTTGGGTTGGGGTAAAGAGACATGCTACATTAAAACCTGGCTGCTCAGAAAACTATCATATTTAAATCTAAAATAAGATAATTTCACATAATCTATAAGGAAAATTAGAAGATATATAAGGGAGCTCCATCACATCATCTCTGTCTGCAGAGAATGCTTTTACATGTGTTTCTTATGATGGGTAAAAATGTGAAAAAGAGGGCCACATAGAAAGGAAAATCCCGATTTTGCTGCTGTGTCTATCAAGATACAATGAGAATAACAAGATTCTCAAAATCTGTACCTAGAAACACTATTTTTAAACAATCATAATTTGAAATTATGACAATTTGTGTTACATTAAACATTCACATACTGTATTTTCTGAAAAGATTGTTTTTTATATTTAAAATGTGGGTTTGGGGATTTTCTAAGAAGGTCAAGATCTAAGATACCAAATTTATTTATTAAAAATTCTTTCTTTCTTTAGACAAGCATTCTGTACTTATGAGGCTCTACCTTTAATCCCCTGTACTGCAAAATCATAACATACAAGCAAACTGAAGTCAGTTTTTAACTTTTACTTTATGTGTATGGGTGTTTTGCCTTCATGTATGTCTATGCTCTGCAGCTGTAGATGGTTCTGATCTGTCACATGGGCGCTGGAAACTGAACCTGAGTCCTTTGGAAGAGTAACAAGTATTCTCAACTGTTGAAGCATCTCTCCGGTCCAAACAGAACAGTTTAAGAGCAGTGACAGAAAATATTTAAAAGTTGCCTCAAAACAAAACAAAAAAACATTCTCCCAGCCTCTGCAGACATCACACATATACATGGTCACAGACATACATGCAGGCAAAATACCTACACACATACATAAAAAAGTAAAATTGCAGTTGACCATTTAATTAACATTAGAAGGTCACTTCAATACTTTTTGCAGATTTGTTCTCGTCAAACATTTCCCAGGTGACTTACTAATCCCATAGCGGAAAGAATGAGTGAGTCACAGGAAGGCTACCTGTACATGAGATCAATCAGCATTTCGGGATCCTCCTGGTGTTCCTTCATTTTAACAGTGTCAGAAAGGATCATATGGAGATTAAAAACCAGATCTTGGACCTGTGGTAGAGATCATATGAAAAATTCTTTTGTTACTCATTAATTTTGTCATTGATTAAATGAGTTTGTGAACCACTTCAGAGAAGCTTCTAGAATTTGAAACACAAGTTATAGTGAAAACATGGGTGTGACGAAGGGAGGGCATACGCTCTGCATTCTGCAGTAGACTAGACTTTCCCACTGCACACGGTGCTGTGAGCAGGGGCTGAGGCAGGAAAATGAGGACTGCGAGAACACGAGGAAACTCCCTCCTGTCTGACAGGGTAGCTGGGTGGAATTGGTTTTATTAAAAGCAGACCAGCACTGGACTATCAGGCAGGAGTGTGTCATCACTGTCTAGTCTGCCTGAGTCCACTGTCCTGTTACAAATGAGCAGAATTAAACGGCAACCATATGAACAACTTTAAAGACAAGGGTCTGTGGAGATGGTTCAGTTGGAATAGCACTCTCCACACAAGCATGAGAACTTGAGCTTGTCCCCAGCACAAGGCGTGGTGACTGGCATAATTCCAGTGCAGAGGGAGGTAAACACAGGAGGATCGTTGCGCCTCACTGGTCAGTCATCCTAGCCAAACTAGTGAGCTCCAGGTTCAGGGAGCTAACATCTAATCTTGACCTTTGGAGCTTCCCATGTATGAACACATATATGCACACAGACACAGATCACTTACCCATGTGCGCGCGCGCGCACACACACACACACACACACGAAAGACAGTTTTATGAAACAGTCTTCTCTAGGTTACCATGGAAAGAAGTACAATACTCCAGTAAAAACCACTATTTAAGAATCTGGAAAGTACCTATTCAGCAGTTTTACTGCGAATTAAAAATATAGATAGTAGCATTTCTCACCTGATCAGGAAATGTTGTTTCCCTCAACTCTAGATCTTCTTCAGCATATGTCAAAATAGTTTTTAGAGAGCGTCTTAAGAATTCTTCATTAAAATTCTGAGATGTACCCACCAAAGAGGACAGTGACATTGTTACTTGCATTTTCACTCTGGCAAAGTTCTGTAGAAGGGAAATTGTTGATATATCAAGCATCTGGTAAAAAAAATCTAAAAAATTCTGAAGGAAAGATGCTTTAAATAAAGTAATGAAATCTGAAATCTATGCATTAAAATCTGAATTTGAAAAGGACACAACAGACTCCCAGGTAACTAGGCAGATTCTCTCCTATAGTCTTCCTTTGTTTCACCCAGCTATCACCCAGAGATGGTCCCTCTTGGGAACCTTGCCATGCTGGCCAGGAATCACATACATGATTTTCACTCTCCTTCCTGCCTGCAAATTCCAATTCCCTAGTCTTACCCTCAGCTTTGTAGCAGACCACTTGCTGTGGCCCCTCCTTCCTGTCTGTGCCACTTCCAGGAAGCTAAGAAGATTCTCTCCTACAGCCTTCCTTCCCAGCCCCTCCTCTGTCTCATCCACCAACACCAGAGACACTCTTTTTCTAGAAACCCACTGGTGACCAGGAAATCAGTTCCTCTGGGGAATCAGATCCTTGTGGCAGACCTGCTTTCCTCCCTCCTACGGACCTTCTCAGCACCCCCACATTCTAGACCATCCCAACTCCTGTGTGTCAGCTTGGGAACTCCAGTGGTCACACATAAGGTACTCAGAAGCATCCTCTACCAGGCAGCCCACAAGTTCTACTTGCTCTTAAGATCCAGAGGGCAACAGAAACCGAGGAACAGAAAATCTACCCAACAACAACAACAACAAAAGACCAGATACCAACACCTAGAATTACAGTCATCACAAACCCAGGTGCCTAGATGCCAGTGTAAAAACACAAACAATAGTCAGGACAGTGCAGATCCACCTGCAGCCCGGGAAGGCTATTACAAAAGGCCCTGGGTATTCCAACACAGCTGAAGCACAAGACAAAGACTTCCAAGTAGCTATTATGAATATAATCAAGGACTTTAAGGGGATATGAATCCATTAAGGAAATCTATGAAAACACAAATGGTGGAATAAAATGAAGAAAATAGTTCAAGACAGGAAAGTAGAAATGGAGTCCATAAAGAAAACCTAAATTGAGGTAAAATTAGAAACAAAAAATTTAGAAACAGGAACTTGAACAGGAAACTGAGAACATAATACAAGTATATGCTCTACCACTAAATTATGCTCTGACCACCATATCCATAGTCTAAGAGGGACAAGAAATATTTAACACTAGCTTACTTCACTAGGTCCATGCTATGATGAAATCCTAGTTTTTTAGTGAACTGCATTCTTATGCAGTGATATTTTTAAGAGTTTACATTTTATCTTCTTTTTTTCATAGTAAAAACTCATTGCTGCTCCATTATTCTCTATGAAACTATAACACTCTTAGAACTAGCTGCCAAATCCAAGTCTGACAGTTTTCTACTTCCCACTTGTGGTATCTACGGTACTGGTCACCTTCTCCCCAGAATCTCTGGCTTTACCTTCAGTGGCACTGCTTTCTACAGGGTTCTCAGTCTTTGTGTAGAGCTAGGGACTGTTTAGGGCCTCTGCACAGCACAGGTAGTCAAGTGCTTCTACACTAAGCTTTGTTCCCTGCTCATCTTATTCTTTTTTAACTATTTTCTGTCTTCTTTGTCTGCTATCTATTTTAAATTCAAATTGTGATGTTTAGTGTTAATTTTTAACTCAATAAACTCTAGAATCACACAGGAGATGAGCCTTCAGGCATATCTGTGAGGGATGGTCTTGATTAATCTTAGCTTTTAAGAATGCTTGCTAGGATTCTCTTGATTACACTGATGTGGGAAAACTTGTTTTTAACTGTAGGTTAATCTATTCTCAGAGCAAAGGACCCTGAAGTACATAAACATAAACAGAGAACAGAACAGTGGCCTGCATTTATCCCTGTCTGAAGAGACCAGCTGCTCTATGCCCTTGATGCCTTGACTTCCCAGCTATGATGAATTGTTCCTTGAATTATGAGTGAATACAAAGCCATTCTCCCTTCAGCTGCTTCTGTCAGGGTTTTTACCAGACAACAGGAAAAGAAACTAAAACACCAATGTTCCTTGTTTTGTCAAAAATCTCTTCCCATGTGGTAAGTACTAAAGAAGGCCTTTCCTTGGATGAACATACATGTTTGTTAGCACTCGCTTTGTACTCCTCTGGAGAGCTCTAGACCATTCTATTTTACTCAACAGTTCCATCTGGATAGCGCACAGACAACCTGAAGTCAGGTATGGCCAGTGTACCTTGTTTTCTCATTGACTTCCTCAAACCAAAAATCTAGAGGCCATACTCACTCTTCTCTTAGTCTTCAAAGAATAAACCCAATCCAGTCCCCGCTGCCCTCTAAACTGCCTACGTTTCTTTCCTAAAGACGCTACTCTTGTCAACAGCCTTGCCATTCTGCTCTAAGTCACTGTAGTTAAATTTTAGGGACTTTAAAAACTAAATGCAATCTGTAAAGTTACTAGAATCTTTTCTTCTGGGTGATGAGAACCTGGCACCTAATAAAAATGTGGCAATGTGAGTTGTATTGCCAAACACACCACACACATGCATGCACACACATTTGTAAGACATCCACATGATGGGAAATAAAGACATTCTAAGTGCTTAATACCTGTCTATTAAAGCTGCATTTCATTACGAACCCAGACAGTTTTCATGGCAGACACTTACATTCCCAATCTCAAAGTTCTGCCGCATGAGTAGGTAAAGAGAGGCACTAGCATGGGACCGTATGGTACTGATGCTACTGCTGCAATGTCGGAGAAGCCGGAGGCACAAATCAGCACACTGCTCTGTCTCTTCCTCAAACAGGAGCTCAGGAAACTGGAAGAAGATTTTAATACAGAGATGTATTAATATAGCCTGACTTGGGAGTCTGGTCGGTTGGCCAAGAAATTAAAAAGAATGGTTAAGAGACTATTTTAATTAAGGTCAAGAGTGCACACCACAGTCAGACAGCTTAGGCTAAAATACTGGGGATGTCACTTGTTAGGTAGCAGTGTGACCCTGGGAAAATTTCCTTTCTCCATGAAGTAGGCCTAATAATATTATCTAGATTGTTGTGAGGCCTCAGTGCAGTACTGTGAACACAGCATGAACATATAAGAGCTCAACATAAATAAATAAATAAATAAATAAATAAATAAATAAATAAATAAATAAATAAATAATACAAATGCACGTTTTTGGGGGAGGGGCAAACAGCAAATAAACCTCTGAGGCAGCAGAACACGGAGCCACCTTTAGACAGCAAAGGGTGTGAAAAGTGCATCAACTTCTTAATGAACAAGGTGAAAAGGAAGATACATGGTTGGGGTAGAGCTTAGTGAAAGAAAGTGTGTTTGCATCACATTGCAAGGACCCAGGGTCAATTTTCAAAACCACAACACCCAGATTTCAGGCTCTTCTCAAAACAAGATCTTAAGATTTTTAAAATTTTAAGACAAGAAACTGATTACCGATAATTTAGATCAATTCAAGTTCTGAAGACAGAAGCAGAGACAGAGAGAGGATCAGGGTAAACACATTAAGTTTTTAAAAACACATTAAGTGTTTAAAATTAATTTACAATATATTGACCAGTGAGTGTGACAAATGACCTTAGGCAGTGTTAAAGAAGAAAGGAAAGTCACATGAGACCACAGGTACAAGATCACGCACCTTGGAGACCAGGGCTCTCTGCGTGGCAAAGCAGTGTTGCAGATACACTGCACTTTGGTTGCAGGCCATGCTCTGCAGCAGCACTTTCAGCACCCCGCCCAGAATGCTCTCCTTGGATTCTGTTACAGAAACAGTCTGCAACGGAAACACAAACACATTAAGCAGGCATGCACCTATAATGTGGGTAGGTAAGTAAAATACATATAAAAATCCAAACATTTACAAGAAAGGGAAATGGTAAAAGCCAGGAGGACTTCAAGAGAAGATGCTGAGCAGTATTTGGATGGAAGAAAAAAAAGGAGTAAAAAGGCCACAGAGACTTTTAAGTTGGAGCAGGGATTTCAGACATAATGGCAAGAAAACATGAAGTACGTTCTAGGAAAATTTATAAATAAACATGGATATCTGACTTGAGGCACATGCAGAAGATGAGCTAAAAAACTAGAGTAAGTGCCCATGGCAGATGACACTGATTTCATGTAAAAAATTATTTCCTTTCTTTCTTCCTTTTAAGATCTAGAAGTCTGGCTTTTGTCTGAGTCTTGGAATTAACCTCAAACATGAACTAAAGAGAAGTTGTGTTTCTACACTCAGAAACCCAAGTCTCTTCTAGTCAGTGAAAGGCAGTGTAGTGAGGAATGAAGCCTGAGCAAGCACCTTGCATAATCGATCTTGGAAATACTATTTCTGTTCATACTATTTTTTCTAGTAGTTTACATCTAGGCGAACTAACAGAGCACCAAAATAAAAAGTGTGGTGATATTTTGTTTGTGTTTTAATAGTAAAGCTTGCCTGACAATCAGAGTGCGGAGCCAGCCACTAGTAAGCCATAGAGGCCAGGCAGGGGTGGCACACACTTTTATTTCTAGCACTACGGAGGTAGACACAGGAAGAGATTTGACTGGGCAGAGAGGAGACAGGAGCTCATGCCATTAGGATATCCCATTTGGTCTGAGGATTTTGTAGAGGTAAGAACTAGTGGCTGGATGCTCTGCTTCTCTGATCTTTCAGCTTTCACCCGCAATATCTGACTCCAGGTTTTTATTATTAAGACCAATTATATTTATGCTACATCTGGCCATATGTGGCTAACATCTAGCATCCAATGTGGTGCAATTAAAATTTACGCAACAAAAGTTTTTAAAATCTAAAGAATTTCCCATTTTGGTCATTAAGCAATCAGGAAATACAGGCTTTAAAAAGCCATTTATTATTAATTTGTGCATATTGTATGCCTGCTTGTACAGTGGAGGTGTACACAGGTAGAAAAGGGTGCTGAGTGTCTTCTACCACTCCCTGACTATTCCCTCTTAACCCTGGGCTTATATTCCCGGCTAGGTTGAAAGTCAGCAAGCCTCAGTGATCCTCGTCTCCATGTCCTCGGAACTGAGGTTACAGGTATGTGCTAGACATAGGGTTGTCATGTGGTGCTGGGAATTTGGTCTGCAGTCTTCGTGACTGCACATCAAATGCTCTTACCGCTGAATTATCTCTCCAGCCCCAAGAAATACTGAAGTTTTTATGTTTTAAAATTTTCAGTCAGGGTAAGTCGGTGAAACATAAGAAATATAATCTCAAGAAAATGAAAAGAACAGGCTATGAAGAAAATACAGAACATCACGAAGTAGTAGCCATTATAAGAGCACTGAATTAAGAATATGACAAAGTGATGGTACAGGAAGAGAATGGAAGAAACCGGTGACACATTTACTAAAACAGCTGGGGCATCCTGGTAATAGATTCACATCTGGTTCTTCTACTTACTTCCTGGGCGATCATGGGACACTGCTTAACCATCTCTATGGCTAACTACTGCTATCTACAAGATAGGGACAATGGTAGTTTCCATTGTCTGTTTCTTATAAAAACCAAGTAAGTTAAAACTTATGAAGTGCTTACTTAGTACATCGCTTGAAAAACTCCATAAATGGCGCCTGTCACTAACAGGGTAATAAGGGCTAGAAAGCTACTGATAAGGCAGTTTGCATTTATGTAAAATTACCAAGTAGAGAAATTACACATAAAAACCCTAAACTACTGCTTAATATACAGAAGACACAGAATAAACCTAGCATAGCTCTGCACTGCATGTTAAATGTATTCCAATATAAATACACAGTGGTTACTGGAAACACAAGAGCAAGCCAAAGACTTTTTCTTTTTTGTCCAAAAGCAAAGGACAAAGAGATGGAGATTTTACAAGCACCTTCAAATAAACATTTATAAACTGTGGAAAGAAATAAAATTTACAACTAGAGAATCACTGACTACTCAGAACTACCTATAACTATTAATGCCCAAACATCCTTATAAGGGTCACAGTGATTCTAATCTCCGCCTGCCGAGTCTCTGCTTACACTCCTCTTCCCTGTCCTTACCTGAACGATGATCTCTAATGTGTCTAAGATGATGAGATTCGCTTCAGTAGCCAGGTTTCCATCAATCAGTGCTTCATGCTCTATCTCTGCTCTTGACCTAATACAAAATATTGTAAGAAATTTTACTTATCTTTGAAAAAGCCAGAAATAAAAAATGACTTAGATTCATTAAAACAAAAACCTTGAAAGCATTAACTTTGCTTGAACAAAAACATAAAAAAGGAAGAAAAAGGCAGTAATTCATGTATTAAAATGTTTTGATCCCTACATCTTGTTGACTGTATAGTAACATATACCTCTCTCCCTCTTTTTCTGACTCTCTGTCTCTCCTCCCCACCACAGACAGGTTCTCACCATTCAGAGATTCACCTGCCTCTGCCTCCCTAGTGCCACTATGCCCAGCAATATATATATATCTGTCCCCAACAACACAGTGCCACTAAGGGCATATGCATTTGTTTTGCAAAAAACATTTTTTTTTTACAGCCACTGGCACAGACACTAGGTGGTGCTAATATATACTACTATGGTGCGTAAAGCAACATTCAAGGGTATTTATCTTCAATTCCAAACATTTTCAATGTCTTTAGTAAATAAAAACACTCGATTATTCTAAGATTTTATCTATTTTCTGCTTAGCTATTCATACAAATATTCTCAAAAGGTAATTTAACTCTTCTTTAATTTTTAGTTTTTCAGGACAGGGTATCTCTTTGTAGCATTGGCTGTCTTAGAACTCACTTTGTAGACCAGACTGGCCTCAAACTCTCAGAGATCCACTTGCCTCTGCTTCCTGAGGGCTGGGATTAAAGGTGTGCACTACCACCAGTGATTTAACTCTTAAACAAGACAGGCTGGAATCATATATTAGAAATAAAACATGAGGCAATAATGTTAATAAACCTGATTATAATCATTCCACAACTGTATACACATCAAAACTCACACTGTATAGTGTAAATATACTTCTTGCCAATTATAACTCTTTAGAGAGGGAAAGAAAAACAATTTGATGCTGAAATCAGTTGCCAAATGTCTTTTCCACAGAAAATGAGTTGGGTAAAATAGTTTTGCTGTATTTATTTATAAATGAGTTTTTAAATATGCAATGTATTTTACTATAACATAAAATTATTTTCTCAAATAGTTTTAAAGCTAAAACTTAAAATAAATAGTTATCTTCTAAGATATGACTAACAAAATAAAAAGCTACAAAGACTCGCTTTCTCTTTTTTTGATCTCACAGGTTTTTATTTTCTCCCCTCGTTTTCCATTTCAAAAGTTTCCGATGCCTTTTCATGTTCCGTCCCCATAGCAGGCAGCCTCAGATGTGCTCCATTTTAGAACTGTTGAGGATCTTTGAATGCCATTATTCAAAGTAAAGCAAAATGAATTTGAGAGTTACCAACTAATATGAAGTGGAAAAAGTATTTTAGAGGAAAACCTGTGATTACTTTTTTTCCCCTTAAGAATGTATTCAAAATCGTCTCAAGTGGCTTGGTCCCTCTATCCATAGGAGCCAGTCTTGTGGACATGAACCTGTAGCCCAGCGGGGCTCTCCAGATGTACAGTCAGCATTGACTTGTGTTCTATAAATGGGGACGAAAACTACATTGGGCTCTCTCCTCTTCCAACAAAACACAATTGTTCTGACAGGCAGGGCGGGATGAGTACAATCCCGACAAAACGGCTATGGGGAGGAATTCATTCAGAATACTGCATGCATGCCTAAGATACTTTCAAATTTTGAAAAGATGTTCATATAAAGCCCCGTGCCTCATGATGGACACACATCTCCACAACATGCATTTGGCTATCAAGGAGGCCTTGTCCTCCAAGCCACAATATGGTAAATTTACATGTGTGTAAGCAGGGTAGAGTAGTTGAATTTACAAAGCATATAAAAGGCAGCCATGAATATAAGGAAATGTACATGGGGGAGAGACTTTGTATGGAAGTTCCCCTTATGGTTCTGGTGCAGTATGCATAGAGAGTGTGAGTGGATGAGGATAATACTTTATCTAAAATTTTGGCCTGGACTGGGAACAGTCATCAAAAGGGAAAAGCCACATTTATAAGAATTTCTGCAAAGTCGCTTTCTTTTTGCATTTAAAATATGGCTAGCATCAGAACAGATTAGAAGGTCATATTACTTATCAAGCTTCTCTGTGTTCTGGCGCCAGTGAGTCATGTCCTTTCTCCACCGCAGGTTTTCTTGGCTCCCAAAGGCACTTCCAGATGGGCTCCTCTCTGGGAAAGCAAAGTCAAAATGGTATTTCAGGTGGAACACATGTACATATATTTGAAAACATATAATAAATAGTGTATATCTTTAATTTTATAAAATCATTTCTTTAAAAAAAGATTTATTTCTTTATTATGTACAGTGTTCTGCCTGCATGCATACCTGCACCCCAGAAGAGGGCACCAGATCTCATTATAAATGGTTGTGAGCCACCATGTGGTTGCTGGGAATTGAACTCAGGACCTCTGGAAGAACAGTCAGTGCTCTTAACTGCTGAGCCATCTCTCCAGTGCCATAAAATCATTTTTTTTTTTCAGTACAAGTGGAAGAAATGAACGGTGGTATTTTCAGTTAAAAGTTTTCACAATAATTAAGGAGGAACTATTTCCTATACAGGTTGTTTCTTGGTAAAAACTCAATCTCTTAAGTAAGCAAAGAAATGACCTAACATGAGCTCTATTATAAGGCTAAAAAAAATGGCCCAATTTCCTTGAGGGTACTGAGATGTGTTGAGTTATTCTACTCTTTTGCTCTCCCTGTGTGCATGGGTAGTCAGAATAATCTCACCATACAGGATCCTGATTAAAGACTCATACAATGGCTCCTGAAACTTTTATCTGATTGGTCTGCTCATAAACCTCCACTGGGTAAGCACTCACTTAGCACCTCTTCAGAAAACCTTTCCCCATCCTCCAAGATATCATTGCCCCAGTACTTGCTTTGCTTTTGCTCATAACATTGATTGTTAATTTTTAACGAGACAGGGTCTCACTTTAGCCGGGCTGGCCTGAAATGCACTATACAGTCAAAGCTGGTCATGAATTTAATATAATCCTCCTGCCTCAGCCTCCCAAGTGCTGGAACAGATGTGAACCACCACACAGGACTCCATAGCATATATTCATGCAAGAACACGCTACTTGACAAAAGTGATGTTTGTTTCGTTCTGCATTTCATAATAAAGTATCTGGAATACAGTGAGTGCACAATAAATTTGTGTCCGTAACAAAACATAATAAAGCCTGGGAAGATGGACTTATGATTACAGTGTTTGCAGTGCAAGCAAGGAAACAGGAATTCAGATTCCCAGAACCCACACACATGCGAGGCAGATGTGGTAGTCTGCTTGTAATTTCAATTTTGGAAGTCAGAGACAGGGAACTCTTGGAGCACGTTGGCTAGCAAGATGATCATACTGGAGCAGTTTGGGTTAACTAAAAGACCTTCCCTTAAAGAATAAGGAGGGATGACTAAGGGAATTGTCACATCAGCCTTAGGGTTCACACAGGCATGCACATACATGCACACACACAACCTATACAGAAGCACATATGTACAAACATGTATATATACCCCACACAGATATGAAAAGACTAAAAAAATCTGTAACAAGATTAAATTCTTTTTAGAAAAAGATTCTGTGAGTGTGTGTGTGTGTGTGTACATGTATGAGAGAAGGGAGGGAGAACACTCCACAGAAACCAGAAGAGGGTATTAGGTTTTCTGGAGGTGAGGTTTCAGGAGGCGAGGTTGCACAAGAAGCTGTGAGTTGCCTGACATTAAATGCTGGGAACCAAACTTGTATCCTCTAAGAACAGTTTACACTTACTTCTTGGTTCTATGGGAACGGGGAGAGGGACCTCTTCCCCAAGGACTTTAGGTCTGAAGGCATGGGTAGTCTTTTAATAGGCACCATACATTTATTCTGCATGGAAAAGCACTGAAACTGGTGGGTAAATATACAAGCATGTGATGGACTCCGATTTCAAGCTTTCAACTAGGAAATGAAGACCCCACATTTGAAAATAATGAAACCGAGGACTTGAGAGGATAGAAGAACAATAAAAGTAGAATTAAGAGTTCACATAGGAATTTAAAAAATTCTAAGAAACAGGGATCATTTTATACAATGACAGACAAGTCTCTATGCTTTCCTATTGTTTTTCTTTCCTACCTTTCTTAGCTTTTTAATTTGGAGGGTTTTCTTATAGATTTATTATTATTAATCATGTGTCTGTATTTGTGTCTCTGTGGACTCAAGGGCAAGTATTCACTGAGGTTCTCAGAGGATTCATCTCCTGGGAACTGAACTTACAGGGCGTTGTAAGCCATGTGACATGGGTGCCAGGACCTGAATTCGGATCCTCTACGAAAGTGTAGGAGCATTTAACCACTGAATCACCTTTCCCTTATTCTGAAAAATGTATTTTGATCATATTTACTACCCCAACTTCCTAGCCACCCCACTGCATATTCTTTCTGTCCTTTTTAACCCACTGAATTCAATTTGTGTTACTCAAATACTCTTGGTTGTAGAGCCTACCATGGGGCATGGTCAATGTACTGGATCCTTAAAGAAAACTAGTTCTCCCATGCCTCATATCTATCAATGCTAAAAGCTCTATGTGAAGGTAGGACTTTGCTATGGAACAATCCTTTTGTACACTGTGAATATTTGTTGCTCTCATTGGTTTAATAGAGGGCTAATTGGCCAATAGCTGGGCAGGAAGCCAACAAAAGGAGAGCACAGGGATGAAGAAGTGCAGAGTCTCCAGAGACCACAGAGAAAACAGGAGATGAACGTGCCATGTTGAAAAAGCTACCAGCACGTGGTAGAGCCTAGGTAAGAAATGTGGGTCAAAATGTGAGCTACTTATTAAAAAACCTAAACTATCTGCCAAGGATTTATAATTAGTAATAAGTCTCCATGTTGATTATTGGGGAGCAGGAGGTCCTGAAAAAAAAAAACCCACCTACAAATGGTACCAATGTCCAGCACCTACATGCACATAAGGCCTGAGAAAACTTAAAAGAAGGCTTGAAAACCACAGACAAACACAGTTTCCTAGTCCTGCAGTCTCTCATGCCAGACGTGATACACAGATACATCTTTCAGCCACTGCCTGCGGGCTTGAGTCACCAGCCTGAGTGCCACCAACACACTATAAGCTAAGCTGCCTGTCGGTTTAAGGTTCTGCAAATGCAGACAGAAAAGGTTACAGATATGCAGTAAAGACAGATCCAGATGGGTAAAACTTCTAAATGGGATACAGTGCATTTAAAGGCGTACATAGTCAGGCTGGAGAGATGACTCAGTGGTTAAGAGCACCAACTGCTCTTCCAGAGGTCCCAAGTTCAATTCCCAGCAACCACACGGCTCACAACCATATGTAATGAGATCTGGTGCTCTCTTCTGGCCTGCGGGCATACATGCAGGTAGAACACTGTATACTAAATAAATAAATAAATCTTAAAAAAAAAAAAAAACCCTACATAGTCTTTGGAGAGAAAAGAGAAAGGATATAGACATTCATAGAATAGTTTAAAAATCATAGTATTTACAAAGAGAGTAAAAGGGGTCTGGAGAGATGGCTCAGAGGTTAAGAGCATTGCCTTCTCTTCCAAAGGTCCTGAGTTCAATTCCCAGCAACCACATGGTGGCTCACAACCATCTGTAATGGAGTCTGGTGCCCTCTTCTGGCCTGCGAGCATACACACAGAAAGAATATTGTATACATAATAAATAAATAAAAATAAATATTTTAAAAAATAAAAAAAGAGAGTAAAATTAAAAAAAGTCACATAGAGATGGGAAATGCACAAGGAGTCTGGGTCCTGTGATGTTAATATGTTGCACTCATTTATTTATTTAAAAAGAAGGGGTTTCTCTGTGTAGATTTTGGAGTCTTTTCTAGAACTTGCTCTGTAGAGCAGATCTTAAACTCACAGAGACACCCTGCCTCTCCCTCCCAAGTGCTGGGATTAAAGGTATGCACCACCACCATCCAGCTGCCTTCTTTGGCTAACTATGTACAACACAGTCAAGGCTTGTATTAATGCAGATATGTATTCTACCTTTGAAAATTTATGATTTTCCAAAAACGGGACCAGATCCCCCCCCCAAAAAAAAAGAAAGAAAGAAAGAAAGAAAGAAAGAAAGAGATGATCCGGTGATCCATGATCCAATATCTCAGAGCACCTCTGTTGCAGTTTCCTCAGAGTTCTGCATACAAAACGGCTTCAAGATTGCTGGCTGATAGAGTACAGTCTCACAAACTACTCTAGCTAAGACTTAACCATTATCCTGATTTTCTTAAGTTTTCCCCAAAGACATCAGCGCCCCCAGACAACAGGAAGCAGTCTAGAGAAACAACACTCACATTCCCAAAAGATGGGATATGGATGTTTGTCATCAATTAAGGGGATTAGTTATGAGATATTATTGGCCATGGTCTAAACAAAGGAGTTACATTCAAAGACCTTTCTATACAAAAGAAGAAATATAAAACAGAAATGATGAGATATATAAAAGTGTAGATTACTGAATCTACTTTAAATCAAGAAGCAACTATTAATCTCAAAATATCTTACATTGGTATGGATTTTGATTTATTGATACAAAATTAAAATTTATTTTTGATATACTATATGTACGTTTCTACTCTTGTTTGGGGCATGCAGTTCATTTAAAAATGTAATGTGTAATTAAGAAATACAGGTTAGTAGTTAGTCATCTATAATAATCAAACTTATAGTCATATTAGGTATGTTTTCAAGGTTAGGCAGATATATTGAGATAGATGGTTTCAAACACTTCAAAAACCTAGAGAATAGGGTATTTAAGATGTTTCGTGACAGTGAGACACATCTGCTCTTGGCAGCACCAATTTACTTCAAAAGAAGAGGATGGGCATCAAAGCATCTCTGTGTGGAACTTGCTTTCTTTATGGCAGAAGCTAGTCATTTGGGCAAGAAATGGTACTTGCTTTAGTTGCTGATGGTATGCTGTCCAAACTGGACCAGCAGGAAGCAAAAGAAAGCAACTGCCAAACTGCCAAGATAAGATTCACCAGACCTTCAAAATTCCCTTTTCTCAGACGTCAGATATATTAGGCCTGTAGGGCAAAGCTGGATGCCCCAACACTGCAGAGGAACTTTGGGTGACTGTCTAGGCAGCCAGATGTCTCTATTCTTAGGTAATATTACTTCCTTCTTGGGTCTTTGAGAGTTAAAGACTAACTAGTTAAGCGTACAGTTTTCCTTAGTTATGATAAAAAGTAAATTAGGTATAAAACTTTAGACTCACAAAGATAGATAAAATATTTTCTCTAAATTTTCCAAGTACAAATGGACTGGATACTGTAACTGTAATTCTTACTTAATAACTTTTTATTATATTTTTATTTTTAAATAATATATTGTATATAATATATTATTATATTTTATTATAATTTTACTATGCTATAGTTTAAACCTTCCTTTTTAATTAGACAAAAGGGGAGAAATGCTGTGGAACAATCTTTTTGTACACTGTGATTATTTATTGTTCTCATTGGTTTAATAAAGGGGTAAATGTCCAAGAGCTAGGCAGTTAGCAATTAGGTGGGACTTGCAGACAAAAGGAGAGTGTGGGGTTAAAGAAGGGCAGAGTCCCCATCCACAGTGCAAGCAGGAGATGAAGATGTTGTGATGAAAAAGGTAGATAAAAAGGTGATAAGAAGGCTCCACATGGTAGAGCCTAGATAGGAAATATAGATTAATTTAAATTATAAGAGTTAGTTAGTAACAAGTCTAAGCTATCGGCCAAGCATTTATAGTTAATAGTAAGTCTCGAGCCAGCAGTCCTGAAGAAAACCGTGCCTAAAGGACTTCTTACTCCATGCTAGGACTGTCTGGCTTGAGCTCCATTATTTCCTTCCCAGGATGACTGTGTCCTACTCACCACTAAATTCTAAACACATACAATATATAAAATCTACCTATATCAATGATTTCTGAAAGTGAAATGTCAGAAAATTCTAATTGTGCTGGTGTTGGTTGGTGAAACAACTTTAATCCCTGCACTCAGGAGCCAGAGGTAGGTGGATCTCTGAGTTTGAGGACAGTCTAGCCTACAGAGAGAGTTCTAGGACAGCCAGGACTATACAGAGAAATCCTGTCTTTTAAACCCCCCCCCACAAAAAAAAGTAAAGAAAAAAAATCTAACAATTAAAGAATTATAGTTCACAAGCCAGATGTAGGGGCACACACCTGTAATCTCAATACTCAAAAGTGAGACAGGGGGATCACCAACAGTTTAAGGTCAGACTGTTCTACATAGCCAGGTTCAGTCACTCAGGTATAGACCAGCAGACCAGACCCTATCTCAAAATAATTATATAAAGGAAAATTAAAATCCATTTACAGATTCATATTTAACTCAATAAATACATATTAGACATTTAGTACGTATTCTTTACACAGATGACTAAGCCATTTTTGACACTACAGAACTGTTATCAATATTAGTATTTATGTCATTTTAGCATTTACAAATGCTTGCACACATATTATCATCACAACGATGATAAAAGCAGGTAGTTACCCTATCTTCTAAATACTGAAAACAATTACAAAGAAGTGAGGAAAAGGAAGTTGGGAGATTAAGTATCATGGCCATGGTGATACGGTTAGTGGAAGCCAACCTAGCAATAGAAACAGACGACCTCAACATGGAATAAACTATTTTTTTCTACTTCACATATGAGTCTGTGGGCAACATCTTTTTTAATTAATATACACAATATACTAATTTACACTGCAAAATGAAAGATTTAGCAATAAAGGGGCATGTTACATAGAATGACCTCTGTAAGCAGTGTGCTACTCTCAAAGACAGTGATAATGGAGGAAGCTACACTATCTACACAGAGGATACACATACATACCTGTCCTTTCTGTTCAATTCTGCCCTGAATCTAAATGAAAGTGTCTATTTTAAGAAGGAGTGCCACACACAAGGACAGCAGGCAAAGCTGAGACCATCCATAGCTAACTAGAACACACTTCTCATTTTAGTGAGAATTTCAAACAGCGTCTTCAGAAAAGCAGTTATCATGTTGATCAGTTATGTTCAAAGTGTTTCTAGAAAGTCACTGTGGACTTGCAGCAGCAATGACTACAGAACACAATCCTTGGAACTGACACATCCCTCATCAAGAGAAGCTGCACCTACCAAGCTGTCCTCGGCTCCGCCGCACCATTTCCTGCCTGGCACCGATGCTTCCCAGAATGGCTTCTTCAAGCTTGGCTCTCATATCTTTTGATTTCTTAAAGGTCAAACTATTCATCCTTTCAAACACCTTTTTCCCCTAAAATTTAACAGCAGAAGAGGCATTGAGAACATTTCCTTCTTCCTTTCCACATTATTTTACTTCTTTGTAAGTTTCAATGGGCTAATAGCTACTTACTTTGTACTCAAAACAAGATACACATAGATAAAGCAGATCCAGCAGCCGGTTCAGCTGTAGGACGGAGAGGTCTGTAAACCACTTCTGCAGAACAGTTTCATCTGCGTTCTTGAGAACCCACAGCAGGCAGATCAAAAGGCTGCGGCTTGATTCTGCTGAGAAGGTGGTATGTTGCCTGCCGCTCTGAAAACGGAAGAGCAGCATGAGCCCCACTGACCAGTGATCATTTCACTCTTGTTGACTCACACCTGTAACTCCAGGACTTGGGAGACGCGGGTAGAACGGATCCAAGTTTGAGAAAGTTTGAGCTACCTTACAAGCTTCAGACATATGATATCACATGAACAAATAAATACTACTATAAAATAGAATTTTCTTAAAAATAAACTACTCTAAAGAAACCATTTGATTTAGATAACACATGGGAAGGCCAGCCATAAAGAACCCTAACGTCTGAAGTTTAATGGCTGGCAGTAGACACTGGCTTTATTGTGGCAGAACTGCCAGCAGAGAACAGAACAAAACACCAAACTTATATAAGTGGTTCATTTTACCGTTGAAGTGAGAAGGAAACTGCCGGGCCTTGTTAGCTGAGGGACTGACGTTCCTGCGATCGCCATGGCAACTGTCTGGCTTATCATGCTCCCACTCTCACTATCATAATCATCAGGGGCTATACAAATTGGTCTTCCTCGTTGATTGTGTGTTTCTGAAAGGAAAAAAAGGAAGAAAACTTTAGGTCAGCTGGTAGTTACTACACCTGAACTCCTCACAGGTTAGAGCACCCAAAGCCAAAGATCCATGTGTAATTGTTACTCTCCCCAAACTCAACCACTAATACTCTGCATTAACTAGCAGCCTCACTGATAGCAGGAGACGGGCAGCAGCAAGAAATGGGTGCCTCCAGACTGTGTTCTGCTTTCAGAGACCATCAGTGCCACAGCACTTGACATGTGCTGACAGCCATGGAACAGACAGCTACACGGTATTACAGTACTACAGTGTGAGCCAGAACTAATCCATGCTCTGTTTAATGCTGCATCTTATATCTAATTGCATGTCTCTTAACTGTGAGGGCCACCATGTAAAAACAGACTCTATTTTTAAAGTGAACTTTAACTTTTCAAAATAGATTTAAACATATTGTGGTACAAAATAGTTTTTAACTATTATCTATATTTTATCATTTATTACATATCTGACCTTTTCTTGATTTTTTTGATGACATTTCTAGACTATGTAGCTTGTCTGAGTTTTTTAAAATGGTAGCAATCTTGAATTTTTTTGCAGTTTAAATCCATATTTTCAAGACTATCAATTTTTATCAAGATTAATTTCTTCACTATCATTTTTATCATCAAAATTAATTTCTTTTTAAGTTTTTAAATATTAAATTTTTCTATTTCAGTACTTTTTAGTGAAAACCTAAACTGACTAGTTACAAAGAAAGATCTAACAGCATAAACATTCCTGCCTTCAGACCAGAAGCACTTCAGTGACCCTAACCCTGGGAGGTTACAATGCCAATCTCTTACAGACAAAGAGTTATTTCCTGATAATATCAGGAACCCAGGAAATGTTTTTACTTCATTAAAATTGAAGTACTTTACCAGGTTGGTTGCTAGCTTAAATATTGTACAACCTAAACTGTGTATTTAAGTACCTTCCAAACAGTCAAAGTAAGGGAAGGAAACACTACAGGTTCTAGCTTTTAGTGAGCAGCATGGTCTCAACATACTAACCTGGAATAAACATAATATTTTATATGCAGGTGAATATTAATTTCCATTACTCATCTCTATGAATAAAGCTGGCGACAGAAGTCAAGTACTATTCTCTCTTAACATGCACAATACACATGCATACAATAAAGGCGTATTTTCTAGAAGGCAGGTATGAACTGCTATAAACTCGTGGTAATTTACACTAAGATCATCTCAGGGATCTCAAAATGAATCTTGTCAAATATCAAAAGTTTCAAACAAAAAAGTTAAACATAGTTATTTACAGAGTATTTTTATGGGGGGGATGCATTTTAAAAATAATTTTTAAATTATTTCATTTTTTTTATATGTCTGGGAGTTTTGTCTGCATGTGTGTATGTGCACCTTGCATGTGCCTGGTGCCCAAAGAGATCAGAAGAGGATATTAGATCACCTAGAATTTACTGGTCTTGTAGCAATAGTACCATGTGAGTACGGGGAATCAAGCTGGAGTCCTCAGCAGGAACAGTCAGTGCTACTAATCACTGAGCCTCTAACTTCTTTATATTTTTTTTAACCTTAAAAAGCATTTTCTACAACTTTTAGACAAGCTTTGAAAACTGCTTTAATTATACTAAGTACCTGTAAAATCGTACAGCTGAGGTACAGTTTCCATGATGATACCAATGAGAGGAAGGTACAACATAGCCACCCGAGCCTTTATCTGAGGGTCAGAGTACCGTGGGTCAGAGTCATGACTGGAAAGTAAGTTGTGCACCATATTGATGACTTTCTTATGCAATCCAAACAGTCTATTTGAAAAGAAGAAGCAGCAACGAGGTCACAGAGATTAGTCATGTCTTTAAAACAAATAGAAAGTAATGGCACTCAGTCAATCTTTTTAATTACATAACTCTGCCAGCTATTATTTTTATTCCTATAAAATACTCAGTTTAAATAAAATAAAATAAAATACACAAATTTCAAAACAGTATAAAGTAAATATTGTAGGAAAAGAAAGCATTTCATCAGTTCACTTAAGAGTAAAACCCTTTGACATAACTCCTTACTAGTGTTTCCAACTGATAGCGAACATGAGAGCACACACAGTCCCACTTTCAACAAAATGTAAGCATTATTATTGTGTGTCCTGAAATAGAGGCCGCACATGTGCCATGGTGCTGTGTAGAAGTCAGGGGACAACTTTATGGTGTCAGTTTCTCCTTTCACCTTTCCATGGGTGCTGGGGCTTAACTACGGCTGTCAGCTTGCACAGCACACACTTTACCTGTTGAGCCATCTCACTGGCTCCGTAGTCACAATTCCTAAGCAGGTTTCAGGTAGTTTTAACTTTTGCTTCAACAAATTAGACCTTTTCACATTCATCAATAATGTACTATTTCCTCTATTTTTATTTTGTATGTGTACTTAGTGCTAGTACACGCATGACTCTGTGTGCATGTGTGAGGCCCAAGCATACATGCGTATGAGTTGTAGATGTATGGAGATCAGAGGTGGACATAAGATTATGTCTTCCTTAATTGTCCTCCAATTCATTTTTTTGAGGCAAAGTCTCCCACTGACCCGTATGTTACCAATTTGGCAAGATTAGCTGGCCAGCGAGGTGCAGGAAGTTTCCTATTCCCACCTTCCTTGAGCTAGAATTACAGATGTTATGATTTGTCTGTGGGTGCTGGGAATCCACACTCAGATCCTCATGAGTCAAGGGCAACTCCTTTACTGAAGGAGCGAGCCATCTCCCTTGCCTCCATTCCCTTTTTTCTTCCCTGAAAGAAAAACCCTCGATCTGACAGACCATATGATCAAAATACTGGGGGTGTCTTTGGCCATCTCTAGTTTTAAGTGGACTTATTCGCTCACGCACCTCATTTAAGCCCTTCAGATTTCTCTAGACTCTAATCCCTGCACTTCCAAGTACTCTAACAAGGGTTCCTGTGCTCTTTCCACACACACCTGTCGTCTTCACAGCCTCTGATTAAAGCACACCCACTCCAGCTCCCACAGCCCATAAACTGTAGCAAGCAGCAGCTTCAGCGCCTGTCCTTGCAGGAGGACTCAGCGGCGAGTTCTTGTCTTAGCAAAGAAGAGCCATTCTGGATTTATGCTGGCCAGATCTTTTAAATATGCCCATCTCTTCTAAAACAGCATTTTTCCTTTTCTTTTTGTCTTCTTCTTTTTTTAAAAAATTTATGTGTTTGTGTAAATGTGATTTGTAGAGGGTAGGCCTGAGGTCATCAGGGGGCATAAGATCCCCTGGAGCTAGAGTTACAGTGGTTGTGTGATGTGGGATTCCCCTCTATATGCTGTATGTTTTATTGCCATTGGTTAATGAATAAAGCTGGTTTGGCCACAGGCCTAGCTGAGTAAAGCCAGGCAGGAAATACAAAGAGAGTAGACAAGAGTCAGGAAGACTAGCTGCTCAAGAAGCAAGAGGTAACGAACCATGAGCCTCGTGGTAAAATACAAAATAACAGAAATGGGTTAACCTAAGATGTAAGAGCCAGCTAGAAATACACCAGAGGTATCAGTCAAACAGTGTTGTAATTAATATAGTTTCTGTGTGATTACTCAGGTCTGGGCGGCCAGGAATGAAGGGGCAGTCTCCGCCTACAGTTGTCAATCATACAGCACAGGTGCTAGGAACCAATTTCACATTCTTCTCAAGAGCAGGAACCGCTTTTAACAGTGAGCCATCTCTCCAATCCCCAAACAGGTCTGTCCCTGTACTTGTAAAACACTCTTTTTTTTTTTTTTGGTCTCAGAAAAAGTTGTATTTCTCCCAGAAAGTGCTCTCCCATGCTGTCAGTGAATCCCATCTCCCTTCAACACTTTCGATGACCATCCTGACCAAATTCTTCCCTTGCTTCAAGCAAGCTTTTCATATTTTGAAAGCACATCTTAAATTTTATTATAGGGTTTACTTATAAAGTAAATATATTCAAATATTGTCCAAACCACGCAGGTTCACAGAAGTCTCTGTGTGACACTCTTCCTATCCGCTCCCCTTCGTCACATCCTCCTGAAGAAGCCAATCCCAATGCCGATTCTTTTTATTTTCACTCACTCTTTCACAGCTAACGAGCTCCTCCCCTACTTCCCTGTGTCCCACTGCACTTAATGAGCACGAACAATGGGGGTTCCCAGGCTCAGTTTCTGAGCTTCTGCTGTTTACATTCTCACCATAATGGTTCTCAGGCCCAGACAGGCACTCCTACCCTGTCAGCAGCTGTCACACCCAGACTCCAACTGCCTAAATGGTTTTTATGAAGTCTTTTCGTGTATTTTATTTTTCAATCACATTAAAGTATTAAATGTATAATTATCCAATACTCAGTGCTGATGACTGACCCCAGAGTTTTGTGTAAGCCACACAAGCGTGCTCCCTCTGAGCTGCTGCTCCAGCTCCTACCCCGTTCATGCTGTCTGAATTAAGATGCATCAGCTCCTGCTTCCTGATTCCTTGTTTGAGTTCCTGCCTGACATCCCTTCATGATGGATTGTGATCTGGACATACAAGTTTCCAAGTTTCATCACAGAAATAGAAAACTAGAACGACAGCTCTTTAAAACACGAGAGATCTGTGCCTCTATTAGACTGTTTCATGGCCAGCTTTCCTGCTATAAGGGAAGTTCATAACATCTTTGGCCAATTACAGAACATATTAGTGCTAATCAAGGAATGATTCTTAGTGCTTAGCAAGCAGATGAAGTCAAAGGACAAGCACTCGCCTTAAGGATCTGGGGCAATGTAGCCTGCACACAATCTCTGTCTACACCTGTAAGAATGTAACAAAGGCATATGACAATCTTAGGGTCATTAAGCACTATTCTGAAATTCAACTGCTAAATCCCAAAGGTAGAAATGAACTTGTCACATTCAAGCTAAAAGGTTAGAATGGTTTCCCTTAGATGGCTGAGCCTCTAGTTACTGAGAGCATTCGACAAGCTCTGCGAGTACAGTGCAGAGCAGGAAGCACAAGAGTCGGTAGGCTCTCTAGCTCCTCCTCTAATGGAGGGGCACCTGATAAACCTCAAGGAAACAAGACTGTGTGGCTAACGGTGACTGTGGCAAGGGCAACACGGCTCTAATTTAGTAGGCAGTGAGAATCTCTATAGGAACATCCTGTTTTGTGAGAAGGTCTGAGACACTACAAGCAGGAAACGGCTATGTGAAGACCTTAGATAATTCAAGTACTGCTTTGGGCAGAGAAAAATGCAAGCATCAAGGCCCAAATGTATGAATGAACTTGTCACACTTAAGAAACAGACAATAGCAAGGCATGGCTTTGAGGACAATTATTAAAACTCTGGGTTTTATTCTAAGTGGTATTTAACTTACAGGAAAAAAAAGAGAGGATAACTTTAAGCTATTACAAATAATGCTGCTATGAACATAGTTGAACAAATGCTTTTGCAGTATGATTGAGCATCTTTTAGATATACTCCCAAGAGTGCTATTGCTGGATCCTGAGGTAGACTGATTCCCAATTTTCTGAGAAACAGCCACACTGATTTTCAAAGTGGTTGCACAAGTTTGCATTCTCACCAGCAATGGATAAGTGTTCCCCTTACTCTACATCCTCTCCAGCATAGGCTATCATTGATGTTTTTTATCTTAGCCATTCTGACAGGTGTAAAATGGTATCTCAAAGTTGTTTTGATTTGCATTTTCCTGATAGCTAAGGAAGTTGAACATGTCCGTAAATGTTTTTTGACCATTTAAAATTCTTCTGTTGAGAAACCTCACACTGGACTGAGCTCCCAAGGTCCAGTTGAAGAGTGGAAGGCGGGAGTGTATGAGCAAGGGAGTCAAGACCATGAGGGGTTCACCCACCGAGATAATTTGCCTGAGCTAACGGGAGCTCACCAACTCCAACTGAACTGGGAGTGAACAAGCATGGGATCAAACTAGTCCCTATGAATGTGGTTGACAGTTGGGGAAGACTGAGGGGCCAATGAGAATAGTACTGGGATTTATCTCTACTGCATGTACTGGGTTTTGGGAACCTATTCTCTTTGGATGTATACCTTGCTCAACCTTGATGTAGTGGAAAGGGCATTGGATTTTCCACAGAGCAGGGCGCCTTGCCCTCTCTCTCAAGATTGGAGGGGAGTGGAGGGGAAGGTGTGTGGAGGGACTGAGAGGGGAGTGGGAGGAGGGGAGGAAGTGAGAATTTGGATTGGTATTTATTTTAAGTAATAAAAAAAACTTTAAGCAAGGTCATGGCATAATCTTACCCCATTTTAAAAAGACTATTTAGGCTACTTGCTATTGCATCAAAAATGATTTGAGAGACACAATAAAGAAACATAATTAGTTCCAGTAGAAGCAGGACTGAAAAGATGGGACTGAACTTGGGATGTTTTAGAGAGCTGCAGACTTCGCTAACGAAGAGGGCGCAGGGAAGAAAAGAAAGAGGAAACAAACCAGACTAAAGCTAAGGCTCTTCTACTATGTAGCGCACAGTCTATGATGTCTGAATACACAAAGAAAGGCGACGGTAAACACATCATTACTCATGGGACTCAACAGAAACCTTTCCAAGAGCCAAAGAACAACACATTCTAGCTTCAAGAAGAAAAGAGTCAGTAACGAATTCCTTCATAAGCCAAATATTATAACACATAAACCCTACTTTAATAGAATTGATTATTGACGTGGAAAGGAACATCACTGCAGGAATTGCCTATCCTTTATATGAGACATTACTGAAATCCAGACAGCATGCATTTTCCTGCCATCCATCCTAATTCAAAGAAAACTATGCTTCCCTGGGGTTCAGAAGAAGCTGACTGTCCAGTTTCAGCACCAGAGTCTAGCTAGGTCAACCCTGTCACTTCAAATGGCCAGCTGGCATGTTCCTTTGACTCTTCAAAAAGACAACCTTTAATTGGCTCATAGCTTTCCTCAATAGAGGAAGCCTGACAATAATGAACAATGCTTAGCGACGCAGCTGGGTACAATATCCTCATCCTGTGTGCTGTGGCAAACAATCCATGTCTGGTGTAAGGTCACATGTGAACAAAACTGACCTAATCCTTCCAGCAACCTGCGCAACTTTGGGGACGGCGTCCATCAGGATAACCAGCTGAGACCCATCAGGCCACTAGAAAGATTTATACTTGCGTGTAAAAGGGAGTCATCCCCCCTTTCCTGACAGTCATAAACAAAGAGAGTATTTAATCCTAACTCAGTGGGGACCATCCTGCAGTCAGAGTAGAGCTGACTATTCTTGCAGCAGAAACAAGATGAAATTTAATGAGCTGAAGACTGAGTTACACAAGAAACCTCTTCCTACCAAATAGGAGTAAATTTATTTTCTTGAAAAAGCCAATATGACGAATTTTGTTTCTTACAACTAAAGCCATCCTGCCCAAATAAACACACCGGAAACATAACTCAAAGTCCTGAGTTGTTTAGGAAAGCTGGAATGTTTGGGAAGCTGTAGAGTATCTTCTCTCCTCAAAAATGGACAGCTTTATTACTGCCTTCAAATGACATTGTCCTCTTCTGTCAAATGTAAACCAGGAAAGACAGAACAGGCAGGCATGGCGTCTCTCTCGGCCATGTGAACTCTTCTCTCTGAACAGAGTCTACACAAACCCCTATCCCACATGCAGCCTACAGAACTGCACAGTTCTGGTGAAAACTAACTCTTTAAAATATATTCCACATGTAGGTTCTCATTATTTTAAAAATATAAATCTTTCATTTGCAGACAGTCTGGACCTTTTAAAATTTATTCAGTATCAACTCTGTCCCTGACATAATAACTACGGACTTTGTCCTTCATCTTCTTTCTTCTCTTAAGCTGATTAAGCATCCACTAAAAACCTATTTAAGGTTGTATGATTTTGTTTCCTGGACTTCTTGTATGACATGTAACTGCAGGATAAACTTAAGATGATCGGACCATCAAAAAAATTTTTTGTTACCCAAATGAACCACAATACAGTTTTAGTTTCTAAATAGCTTCTTTTAAAATTACTTTATGTGTGTGTAACTGTGTATTGAATGAGCACACGAAGGCCGGTGTCCTTAGAAGCTAGCAGAGGTGTCAGGTCTAACCGCAGAAATTTAAAAAAGAATAGGGTAAGTTTTAAGATAAAATACTACACAGCAGGATGACAAATTATAATTTTTTTCTTATAAAGGATTAAAAAAAACTAGCCTATTTTCCTTAACTGAAAACTGCCTACTGTTATTTTAACAAATAGTCCATATACTAATATATACAATTGTTTCTTATACTATTAAAAAATGCTATTGAAAAAAATGCTACTGATCAACCATAATATACCATTTGTGTAGATAAATCTCAAACTCGGAGATGATTAAATGAAATATAAACACCATTCATACAGAAAACAAAGTATATGAACCTCAGAGGATAAATAAGCATAAAAAATAAAGATATAGAAATAGTACTAAAATCTTAGCAAGATCCGTCCCACTTTCCAAAATCAAACTGATATTCTAAAAGGCAAAACAGGTCTACTCACCCTTCAGCATCAGGGTCTAAAATGAGCGCGAGCTCTGTTAACACGAGGCCTGCCAGGTAGTGCTGCTGGCGGAAGGGCAAGGACAGTTCAAACATATTTGCGATCTTCTGGTCCTGCACGTTTGTAGAAAATCCAGAACTCTGTTGGGGGTAAGGTAGAACTCAACTGTTGACAGCTGTGCAACAAACATCCTACAGCTGGGGCATTGCAACAAAGGAAACGTGACATTGTTATGCCAGACAAAAGTTACGCCAGCGAGTTCACAGAAACGTGACTGCTCTCACTTTGGTACGGGAGAGTATGGTGACAGTCTTTATTTCTGTTACCAAACATAGAAGACTGACCTAGTCTGAGATCCTACTTGGGGATTGCAGACCTTAGGAAGAGGATTCATCGGTGCATAAGATAAAGGCTGACTTCAGGCAGAAAGAGCTCAGGAAAGTGGCTTGTTCAAGTCATTAATCTATTTGTTTTTAAATAGAAGGTGAGATCTTGCTATGCTGGGCCTTGAACTCAGCCTGCGGCCTCAGCATTTCAAACAATAAAACACTTTATTACTAAAATTAATAAACTAAAAGTTTAATTTTGCTTTTCTCATTGAAATTCACCATTTGCTTAATTTTTTATTCTGCTATTCTGGTAGCCTCTGAAGGGGAGAGATAGACGTGAACACCAATGCTGTAAATGCCCTAACCCAACCAAAACCATGGCACTTGTTTTCTAGAGAAATTTCAAATATCACTTAAGCCATATTTCATTCGTCTTTGGAATTACCATCATCTCATGGTTTCTTCACCAAATCTCCAAAAATTGTAGTGTTAAAAAAAGTTTATATCATTATATTCATGGCTACCCATGTATATGTATGCATGTGTATATCTGGTTGTGTATGTGAAGGTGAACAAGATAATTCAAGAAATCCTATGATTATTCATAGGTAAATGTCATGTAGTAAGGAGGTTTTGGGAAAGGTACCTGTTGTGGAACAATCTTTTTGTACACTGTGAAGATGTGTCACTCTGACTGGCTTAATAAAAAGCTGAACAGCCAATAGCTAGGCAGAATTTCCAGGCACAGAGGACTCTGAGGAGAAGAAGGGCAGAGATACCAGGAGACATAGACAGAGCAAGAAGCCTAGGCATTACAAAGTAACAATAATTGAACCACTTAAAAGAATATAGATTTAAGCCGGGCGGTAGTGGAACATGCCTTTAATCCCAGCACTCGGGAGGCAGAGGCAGGCGGATCTCTGTGAGTTCAAGACCAGCCTGGTCTACAAGAGCTAGTCCCAGGACAGACTCCAAAAACCACAGAGAAACCCTGTCTCAAAAAACCAAAAAAAAATTATATATATATATATATATATAATATGGTTTCTGTTGGGCTGGAGAGATGGCTCAGTGGTTAAGAGCATTGCGTGCTCTTCCAAAGGACCGGAGTTCGATTCCGAGCAACCACATGGTGGCTCACAACCATCTGTAATGAGGTCTGGTGTCCTCTTCTGGCCTACAGACATATATGCAAACAGAATAGTGTGTCCATAATAGATAAATAAATATTTTTAAAAAAAGAATATAGATTTAAAAATATGGTTTAAATTATAAGAGCTAGTTAGAAACAAGACTAAGCTACTGGCTAAGCTTTCACAATTAAAAATAAGTCTCCAGGTTGTTTTTTTGTGAGCTGGCAGCCCAGAAAAAAAAATTCCATCTATAGTTACCTATGACTGATTTGGCTCTGGCTATTTAGCCACATCTTTGGAAGAAGACAGAGGAAAATGCAAAGGGCTACATGTGTCCATTAGGGAGGCAGAAAGATGTGGGAAGTAGGTTGGTCCAGGAGATGAACTGAAAAGATGAAATTAAAAGTTTTGGCTGGCTCTCTAATATTTCCAGTTTATGTACGTGAGGTCTAATTTTCTTATTTATTTATTTATTTATTTATTTATTTATTTATTTATTTATTTATTTATTTATTTATTTATAGCGAGCATGTCGGATCAACCCAGTCTAGGTAACTGTACCTGAGCATTCCAAACCACAGAAATAGGATTAGGGAATGTGTAAGATCAACTCTAACATCAGACATTAGGAGGTACTATAAAAACAGCTTTCCAACTGTATATTTTATTAGGGGGAAGGAAAAATATTGGCTTTCTTGACACTACAACTATAAAATTTTAATCTTTTCATCTTCAAAGAAACTATTAGTTGTGAAAGTGAAGAAGTGCCCACTTCAAATGTAAATGTCCGTTAATTTTTTGTAAGCAGGTCAGGTTGAGCTTGACAGGCTGGCTTCTTTTCCCTGCTTCAAGGCATTTATAAATATAATATATAAATACAATATAAATTTGGGCTGGAGAGATTGCTCAGAGGTTAAGAGCATTGCCTGCTCTTCCAGAGGTCCTGAGTTCAATTCCCAGCAACCACATGGTGGCTCACAACCATCTGTAATGGGGTCTGGCACCCTCTTCTGGCCTGAAGGCATACACACAGACAGAATATTGTATACATAATAAATAAATATTTAAAAAAATACAATATAACTTTAAATAGCTATTTCACAGGAATTAACCCAAACTTGTTTTCCATATTTGCTTCAAAAAACCTCAATTTTGGGAAAACAACAAAATAAGCGAGTTTACTTAGGTGAGCTCACATATCTGTAAACACATATCATGCTTTAAACCCTGGGCTCTGAAATAAAGCTTTGGTTCAAAGTCTAACCTGACCATTTCTTACTTTCAGTGTTTCTTGTTTGGAGCTATCCAATGTGCATACTAACAGAACAATCCCCCAGCACTGTTCTTGTAATTAGATGAGCTAATACTTATAAAGCACTCACGTGGTGGTTTGAATAAAAAGGGTCCCCACAGACTCACAGGGAATGACACTATTAGGAGGTGTGTCCTTACTGGAGGATGTGTGTCACTAAGGGGTGGAACTTGAGCACTGAGGTGCTAAAGCCAGGCCCAGTGTGGCATTCTCTTCCTGTTGCCTGTCAATCTAGATGTAGAACTCTCTGCTCATTCCCTAACACCATGCCTGCCTGCTGCTATGCTTCCCACTATGATATAATAGACAAAACCTCTGAATGTAAGCCAGTCCAATTAAATGTTTTCCTTTCTAAGGGCTGCCATGGTCATGATGTCTCTTCATAGCAATAGAAAGCCTAAGACAGAAATTGGTACCAGAGTGGGATGTTGTTGTAATAGGCTTTTATTTGGAGGAATGCAGACTCTGGGACTTTGAATGAGAAAGCAGTTGAAGGCCAGGTATGTGGCAGCAGTATCCCTGCATGGAGGCCAAAAAAAAAAAAAAAAAAAAAAAAAAGGCCACTGTGTGAAGCTGTGAAGTTGAAGTATGCATTGCCTTGGAGACCCCAAGATGCTGGGGATGCCAGAGTCATGGGATACCTGCTAAGGAAAGCTGCTAACAGGGAGTGAAACCAGCCCAAGAGAAAGAAGTGTGTTATAGTCAACAAAACTACATTGGAGATCTGAAGAGTGCTTTGTTATCAGACATGGAGATGTAGGATTTGGAGTTTGTCCATCTGGTTTTCAGTCTTCCTTTGGTCTAGTATTTCCTCACTATGTCCCCTTTCTTCCCTTTAGAAATGATAATCTATAACTTGTGCCATTGTATGTTATAAATACATCATCTGCTTTTTCATTTTGATTTTACAGAGGATTACAGGGGATACACTTAAAGAGATGGCATGAGTCTCAGGAAGAGATTTTGAAATTTGGACTTTTAAACATTGTTGAGACTATAACAATGGACATAGACATAGACGATGGGAACTTTTGAAGTATGGACTAAATGCATTTTGCACTATGATATGGCTATAAGCCTATGGGGGCCAGGGAATGGAATGTGGTGGTTCGAATAAAAATGGTCCCCATGGGCTCACAGAGAGTGGCACTATTAGGAGGTGTGGCCTTGTTGGAGGACGTGTTTCACTAAGGGGTGGGCTTTGAGTTCTCAGGTGCTCAAATGAGGCCCAGTGTGGCATTCTCTTCTGGCTGCCTGCCAATCTGGAATTCTCTGCTCATTCTCTAGCACCATGTCTGCCTGTGCAATGCCATGTTTCCCACCATGATGATAATGGACTAAACCTCTGAACTGTAAGCCAGTGCCAATTAAAAGCTTTCCTTTATAAGAGTTGCCATGGTCATGGTATCTCTTCACAGCAATAGAAACCCTCACAAAGACAATCCAGAAATGAGCCTATTACCTAACTAATCATCAAATAACACATTATGATTTTTCCACCCATTGTTTTCAATCCTTTCTTATAAGTATGAACATAGTTATGTCTTCACATTTTGCATACCTGAGATGTTGCAGAAGAAACAGAAGGTGATGGAGATGCAGGTGGGGTGAGCAAGCTGCAGGGTAAGTTCAATGTTACATAGTGCTCATGGCTGCAGATAATTCGCAGGAAATCCAACCTCAAGGACACCAGCACACTTGGATTTGGCAGTGAATAGAGCTTTGATGCCACCTTGGAAGGATTGCATAAATAAGAGAACACAATGATACATTTTTTTCCTTCCATAGCAATAGAAGTTTGGGTCTCTGTGGCTCATAGAATAACATCCTATTTCTGAAAATTATAGCAAACATTATAAACATAGAACTTACGGGACCGACAGTATAAATCCACTTGACTAGCCTTACGTCACGTTATCTTATTGCCAATATTGCATTAATATCTCTATTTCTCAAAAATGTACTTTATGAAGGAAAAGCATACTTCTTTTCAACATTTCTGTTTAATGAATTTATAACTATCTTTGCCAACTATATCACAGGCTACTTGGGGAGATATACTGTAAGCTGACTGAATAACATCCTTTGGGTCAACCTCAATGCTTGACAGTGCAGGAGGTCATTAAGTCAGAATAAGGTTTTTTGTTGTTATTGTTTTTTTGAGACAGGGTTTTATTATGTAGCTTTGGCTGTCCTGAAACCCACTACATAGACCAGGCTGGCCTCAAACTCACAGAGACCTGTCTGCCTCTGCCTCCCAAGTGTTGGGACTAAAGGTGTGCATCATAATGTCTGGCTCAGAATAAATTTTGATAGTAATAAAATTTAAATTTGGGGGGAAAATAGTGGTTTTTGGGGGAAAAATAGTGAGCCAGTGCCCACACATAGGTAATTTCTATAACTATAAAAGAAATAAAAATATCCAATTGAACAGGTCTTTAAAATTTTAAAGATTATATTGCCAAATAGAATTGTATGAAATTTTTATTTTATGTGGATGAGTGTTTTGCCTGTATTTACGCTTCTGGTACCCACAGAACTCAGATACCCTAGAATTGGATTTCAGACTATTGTGCACTGCCATGTGAATGCTGAGTTTTAAATCCAGGTCATCAAGAAGCACAGT
Source organism: Alexandromys fortis (assembly GCF_014885135.2). Taxonomy (NCBI): domain Eukaryota; kingdom Metazoa; phylum Chordata; class Mammalia; order Rodentia; family Cricetidae; genus Alexandromys; species Alexandromys fortis. The sequence continues at coordinate 12,979,116 of NW_026067908.1, read as the reverse complement.
GAGTGCTCTTAACCACTGAACTATCTCCCTAGCACCCTAGAACTATTGACCAACAGCTCTCCAAAACTAACTGATGGGCCAGCTAGGAAGGGTTTCATAAGTTTAACTCCTAAACCCCATGGACTCAACTTCTCAAAACTTCTGAGATAAAACCCTGACATTTTATTTTTTAAGGCTTCATTAAAAATAACACTGGAGTCAATGCACTGCTTATAGAGGGGCCAATTCAGAGACAAAAATCAGTATTTCTCAAAAGGTAATACATTAATAATCAGCTGATAACATTTACAAAATGTAACTTGCTGCCTGTGAACAAGGTCTAGGATGTTTGTAATTTATAAATGGCAAGGTAATAAATGACATTTTGAACATCAGTAACCATCTGACCACAAGTTCAAACTCTACTGTTTAGGATTAAATAGTAGCAATAACAACAAACTGATGAAAGACCACCCAAAAGCAGGCACAATGGCTCACATTCATAACCCTAGGATGGGAGAGATAGACCAGAGTTCAAGGCCACCCTCAGCTACACAGTAAATTTGGAGCTGTCCAAGGCTATATGATACCCTATCTTAAATAAACAAATAATACCCAGCACAGGAAAAGTTCGGTTAACTATGCACTCAACATAAATGCTGTACTTGCACAGCATTCAAAGGCTGCATTCCATCACTAATTATCTGACTATCTGTTAATGAGAAGGAAGAGAAATTGAGTGGGGTGAATTAGCTGCTCTGGGATCTGCTTGCTATATAGTCCTAGTAAAACACATTCGATATACTTTCACTACAGTATTATCAACACATAACTCTGTGCTACTTTTTCATCTTAATACCAAAATATGAAAGTGTTCTTGAAGCTCCAGTCCTGGACAAAGCTACCCCAATATTTCAGTTACTGAATTACTAATCATGCATTACCTGTTTGTAGCAGGACTTTATAAGACTGAAGACAAACCCTCTGTCCATAACAGACAACAGATCATTAAGAAAGAAGGCAAGGCTCGTATTCAGTCTCTCAACCATTTCTGTGTCCTAGGAAACAGAACATACACAATAATGATGATGATGACAGTTACTCTCACTGTAAGACGCACCAGGGGCGGTCATCCTCACCTTCTGAAACCGTGTCACAACGTCACCAGCGATTGTGCTAACTAGAGCAGCAATGTCATCCATGAAACGTTCTGGGAAGCGGGTTTTCCGTGGAGCGTCCAACTTATCGTTAAAGTACAAGTGGTGCACCATGCTCTTTACCTGCAAAAGGTACACACTGTTATCTGTGCTGGCGGGGTCTGGCTTTATTTTATGCCAGCAACTTATAATATAACCCAGATCACCTCTGGGTTCTCAATCCTTCCATCTCAGCCTCTCAGCGATGAGATCACACCTGTGCTCTACCACCTGCCTGATTTCTTAATTTTAAGCAAATTATAACGCTCTAAATATTCTAGTTATTTTTTAAATATACCATATAATTTAACAAGTGACTGAAATGTATTTTCATTTCTCAATGTTTTGAAAATGTTCCTTAAATATTTTATGCCAATGAAATGTCAAATATAGTGAAACTTTCCCACTTCAGCCTCATAAATTATCCAACAAAAAATAATCAGTGTATGTTAATGAGAAAAAAAACTCACAGTGTAAGAACAATTTTAATAAAAAGTTTTAAGACTCGTTCACTTTTTTCCTTCCACTGTTCCTAAACCAGAAATTTTCAATGGTTAGAAACCCTGTCTTCACTGTACTATCAATATCTATTATATAAAATATTAGTTAATAAATCTGTGTGGGGGTGTTTTCTATTTCAAATATAGGTAACAGTCAATGCTGAGAATGACTATTCTAAAAGTAACTTCTATTTCCTTCTCTTTTGTCCCCCCTCTCTCCTCCTTCCCTGTACTCAATTTTTTTTTGCTGTGCTTTACTTCTTATTTATTAAATACTATTTTGTCGGAAGAAAACAGTATGTTTTCTAGTACTAAGGGAGAAAACAAAGAGAAAGGTCCCTAGTGCCAGAATGCCTGGACATGAATTACAGTGCTGCTACCTACCCTGTGTATACTTAGAAAACTTACACAACCTTTTGGAGCGTCAGTAACAACATGCTCAGGCACTGGGTAAGCACTCACTGCTTTGTTCAGTAATAGGTACGAGTGCATATAAGTATAGCCATGCTCTATATGACAGGAATATTAATTGGTTTGTAGTATCATTTATTGAATTAAACAAAAAGTGTTTTCTAATTGGCTGTAACTAGTATTTCCCTGTGTCCTTCACCTATAATAATAACAGTAAATATTTATAAAGCTCTAAAATAATTGTTACAAAATCAACAGCATTGCCTTTATTAACTTGCATAGACTAGAGAGGAATGTCACAAATTTCCTTGATAAGTATCCAAGAAAAACAAGACAAAATCAAAACCAGAGAATAAATGAACCTCACACTTTATAATTTCACCTATATTGTATTGGTGTCCATATTGTATAGGGCAAACACAGAAATGCAATTTCTAAGATAAAAGGAAAATGAACTGATACAAAATTGCTTACTGAGTTAGAAAGTATTAAAGTTTGCTCACCATCAACTCAAAAAAGAACCAGGCTTGCTGCAAAGCTGATTCCCGCACGCTGCCACTGCAAACAACCCACTGCAAAGCCAGCTCCTCGTGAAAAAGCTAGCCAGAAGTAAATTCAAGGTTATTACCAAAGTGAAATCTGCTGATGAGATAAACAAATGACAATGCAGGTACAATGAAGGCATCATGAGAATAAGCGGAAGAGGGCACATGGATCTGGATGATGCAGGGGAGACACCCATTAACGAAACGACTACTTATGTATGAAGATAGGTGATGTGTTCAAAGCTGAAAAATTACATGTTTTCTTGGAGTAAAATGTAATTTTAAAAGGACAGGCAGGAAACAACTTCCTAAATTGCACTTGCAAACCAAAAACTAGCTACGAATTGTATTTTGTTTTTATTTCGAATATGTATTGGAACATATAATACACTCATCAACTTTGCTGGTACAATTTAGGAAATACCATTACAAATTTAAACATTTCTATGTGCTATTACGTTTCATGTGTTTAAGATGTATTTTTACAAAGCAAAAACCCTTAAATGGATATGCATACAAAGCACTTGCAAAGTAGCATAGATCACTATGAGGACTAGCAGGACTGTGCGTAAGGGGCAAGCCAGCATCGCTTACTAAGAGTGATAACTTTTCTAACTCATCTTCCTTTCCCTGGAGATTTAAAACAAAACAGAAGCAGTTACAGAAACAGAATTAAGAGTTGACACATTTTTCTGGCATTAAAATTTGATTATCTAATATGAATTACTAAATTCTAGTCAATTCTAAGTCAAAGACAGAAACATCACCTTATGTAAACAAGTCCTCAATGACAGTGCTATGCCCCAAAAGGCACCAGACAGGCACTGTTTATTCAAATGTAACTTTAGATACACCAAAACTATTGTAATAACTCAAATTGCTTGTGTAAAAAAACTTTACATGTTTTTACTTGTTGGAATTACTTTCCCCCTCTATGAACTGTCTTCTTATGAATCTACCTTTTTAGTTGGTAAGCGTCCCGTTAATGTTTGTAAGAAACTTGACGTCTCTGTGTGCGAAGACATACGATTACAACTTCGATCCATAGCCTATGGAGTGGAGACGAATGGACGGCGAGATAACATTAACACCGCAGAGAAGACTTTGAAGTTCAAGGACTACGTACAATCTTCAACCATTTGTATTATTTCTGATTTCATTATGTTATTTTGAACTGCTTTAAAAGCAAGTATGAACATTATTTCTATGTTTTTAGTCTTTTAGATGAATTACCTTAATGATTTTAACGCACAGAGTGCTGCAAAGGATGAAACTTATCTGTGTAATCTACACATGCACATATCTAGTGAAAACATACAAAAAGAAAAAACATACTTCTCAACTGGTGTCTGAAGAAAAAGAAATCAAGAATTTTGTAGTTAATAAGAAAAATTAAACTTTAGAAAGTTTACTTTTTCTATTAAAAATGCCACTTAAATTTATCATAAATAATATCTAATATAAATCAGTTATAGTCTTAAACAGAAATTGGTATTTTTTAGGAGTAAGAGAATTTTCATTCAAAGCCAATACACAAGTAAGAAGTATATTTTCATAAATCATGCAGTCAGTTATCAAGCAACTAGTCTTAAATTATATGTTATAATTGTAAAAAATTTCATACTTTGCAACACAGTACAAATTCAATGGAGTTTTCTTTCTAGCATTTATTTTGAAAACATGCATACTGTATACTTCAGATTTATTTATATTTAACTACCAGTCTTTCTACTTGGTGATTATGACAAAGAGATAAGGTCAAGGGTCACAGGAAACAATACATTTACTTTACAGCAAATGGAAAACTGTTGGCTGTTTTCTATGTAACAATTTCCTACTAAGGATGTACAAGGCCTGAATAGATCCTACTATAAAACTATCAATGCATCGTCAGCAGGCACAGACACTGATACGGTGTGTACGGAGTAAGCAGGAGGAGACAGAAGACAGAAAAGAAGAGCATTACCGGTGCAACTGGTGGGATTCATGCACAGTGGTTGGGAAATGTGCTAAATAAAAATACACACTTATAATGATTAAAAACAGCAAGCCACTGAAATCACAGCATGTACTAAAAGGTAATGTTCTAAAGGGAAACATCAGCAGCCAATAAAGAAACCTATAATGTAAACACCACCTGTGTTGATTCTGCACTTGGACTGGGGTTGGATCCCCATGGGGCAGCTTTTGGACCAGTGTTAACCCAGGAATTGGAGCGGTCTAAACCCTAAGCACATAATAGAGAGCAGTTGGAAAGGAGAGAAATGTTACATGGTGCATGCTATGAATTATTCCTAAAGAAATCCAGCCCTCCCAAATGCAAAATGTTCTTTATTAGTACTGTTAAAGCAACCAAAACCCCTCAGATACATATAGAATATTAGTTCATTCACATTATCTTATCATATAACATAATTTTTTTTTAAAAAAAAGAATATTAAGCATAGCATTTAAAGATCATTTCAATGTAAAGTGATTGCTCCGAAGTGAACATCACAGAACACTTTACAGCATCACCCTCAAAACGCTTCTTAAATATGGTACAAATTTTCAGCTGAACTAAGACTGGGGGCAGGGGTCACCACTCTTTGCTAAAAGACCTTAACTTCACTGCGTTTCTCACTAGCTTAAAGTTACTATGTCGTTTGCCCTTGCCTCTCTTTTCTTTTAGAGAATAGAAAACATTTAGAAAAATATTATGCAAAGGAACAGCTAAATTTGTTCCTTTCTACTCACAGTGACTTGGAATTGTGCTCCTTTTTATGATTTTGTCATTAGACATAATAGTGTACTATCCTATATAAATATTATAAGGAAAACATGTATCTTCATCATCACTGGCATTAAATTGAAGTGTTAGTAACTATTAATAAATATGCCAGAAGTGACATACTTTTTTCTGAAAGAGATTACTGATTTCTGGTGATTTTAGCTGAGGCTTGACTTCAACTTCCAAAGCCTAAGAGACCATCGGAGTCATGTAAAAATTCTTTATAAAACTCACATTCTGTGCTCTACCCCTCAACTTCCTGACTTCAAACTCAACTAATGGCAGAGAACCTGCTAAGTGGAGTTGGAGCAGTTGTAACAGATGTTTGGAGGATTTAAGGGCATAATTACAGAGATAACCCAAAGCAACCTGATTAAAAATACTAAAGCAGAGAGTATACTGGAACTAGAAACTACCAATGTTGGGGAAAAAAAAAAATGTTGGCACAGTGGTAACCAGTTCTATCGAGACAGCAGGCTCCTTAGGAAGATTCCCAGCAGCAAAAGCAAATGTGCTGGCCCCAGGCCCCACCATAAAACAGAATAGATGAAGGTAAAGCCTATACAGAAGTACATTTTTTAACATCTCAAGAGAAGTTTTAAAATGGAAGCAAAAGAAAGGAAAAATAACCATTGCTTGGAGTTCTGACTTTAGGGAGAATATTTTCTCTACTCTCTTTTCTTCCCAAATGCAGAGCAGCTGAAGTGATGAATGTGATGGCTTGAGTGAAACTGACCCCACAGGCTCCTGAGGAGCAGCCTAGTAGGTGTGATTTAGTTGGAGGGAGGGTCTCACTGCGGGTTGGCTTTGATGTTTCAGATGATCAAGTCAGCATATGTCTGCCTGAATGTCACCATGCTAAACCTCTGAAATATAAGCCAGTCCTAATTAAATGTTCTCCTTTATAAGTGTTGCCATGGTCATGGTATTTCCTCAAAGCAATAAAAACCCTAACTAATTTTCCTTCATTTTTGACACTATCAAAGATGGGAGTTAAGGTTCATATACAGGCTGTCTTGCTTACTAATTTAAAAGTCTAAAACAAATGACTTTTTTTTAACTGTTTCTCATCCACAAAATAGAAATAACAAGTCTTCTCTTGTTTTAAGAAAAGTCAAAGTGTGATGTCCTAAAAATGACAAATACATTTATACAAAGATTTTCTAGAGATTGAAATTTTGTCTTTGAATTACTTATTTTTTGATGAGAATAAGTATACTGTTTGCTCAAATGTATGTGCAACCTTGTTTAATAATTTCTTCTTAAAATCATTATATGGTAATCTCAACATCAGGTTAAAATACCAGTTTGCTGCCAGTTATATTTCACATACAACACTAATGCTGTGACCAGTTATATCAAAACATAATTAAAGACATGTAGTCAGTTGTTTGTGAAGCAAATAACTTTCACATTTCAAGTGTTATAAAACTGAATTATATATAAAATGTAACAATCCTTAAACAAATTCATTACAGAGAGATACTAATGTACCATCTTTCCAGACCTCCAAGAAACAAGGAAAAAGTAAAAGGTACCCAGTTGCCTAAGGCTAGTACTATTATTTTGTCTTAACTTGTAGGTGGACAACCCTTTGAAAGCTATTCTTGATGGGGACTCAGGCAGGAAGATAGGAATTCTGCAGGAATCAGACAGTGAGAGACTTGCCTGTGAGGTCTCCGGGGTAACATGAACTCTGTCAGGATTTGAGCTAGGAGGAGCAAGCATGCATATTCTGGTCAAAAATGAGGTTCCATTTTGCCTATGTCCTGAGAACCTGAGCAAAGCTGAAGCTAAAGATAATGGACGGATTCATTCATGTGGCACCGGAAATTTCCTGCAGGAGCGGTCAGATGGTGATGAGAAAGCAGCTGTGTGGTACTAGGACAATAGGAAAGACATCTTGACCCCTCAGAGGCTCCATCTTGTGAAAACAGAAATTCATTTAAAGAAAAAAGCTTAAGTTGGTGGGTTCCCTGATCATTAAAAGTAATTGTCTAGTAAAGTGTATCCCTGGGGTCAGCGAGCTGAAGCTGAGTGTGTCCCAGGAACCCAGACTACATCTTGAAGTGACAGTATACCTTGGCAGCGCCAACCACCTGACCCTGCTTTCCAAAGCATAAAAGTTGCAAGACAGAGAAGGCCATGGAAAGCAGCTGATGGCAGACAATATACAACAGTGTTGGAGTCCATGGAGGAGGCCCTGAGAGGCCATTGTGCAAAGCTAAGAAGATAAAGCCTAAGTTTCAATGAAGACCTCAGTTGGATATTGGAGATTCCAAAATCATGAATTAAGGAGAACTGTGGATGTGGAGCTGGCCTAGGAGAGAATCTAAGTGTTTCAAGGGAAGCAGATATGGAGGGGTGGAGTTACTCAAGCCTTTTGGAATCCAGTGGACTATATTACAAGCCCCAGATGCCAGGCACGGAGCTGCAATATTTGGTCGTTGCCCAGATAGATTCTGGTTTTGCTTTGGTGCTACTGTTTCTTGCTATATCCCTGTTCTTCCATTTGGGGAAGGGAGTCTTTATATATTTATATATTGGAAGTATTTAACCTGTGTGTGTTTGTTTGCTTGCTTGCTTTGTTGTTAGTGAGAGATTTGGAATTTAAAGGGTAGAAACTATCACTATCAGGATTTATAAAGATGGAATGAACGTATTTTATATTATAACTTGGTCACAAGCCTACAGTGCTAAGGGGTAGTTGGTTAGTTTCACAGTGATTTGTTGAAGGCCCAACTGACAGTGGCTGGACTTGTGATGATTAGTATTAGTTATCTACTGTAGAGAATCTAGAGAAGGCCCTCTGGGCATACCTGTGGGGGAACTGTCTGGAGTACACTAAATGGTATGTGAAAGCCTATATTAATTGTAAGCAGGAGATCCTAAATTATATAAAATGGAGAAGATGAGATGAGACCAGCAATCACCCCTCTGCTTCTATATCAAAGGTGCAAGTTGGCCAGCTCGCAAAGCTTGTGCCACTGTGACTCCCCTGCCACAATGAACTACAACCTGGAAGTGGGAACTAAATAAGGTAAATGCTCCCTCCATCCAGGTGTTTTCTCACTGCAACAGGAAAAAACACTAAACACTGGCTATACAAGAATTAAACAAGAATCTTAGGCAGACTCACCGGGAGGAGTCCTTCTAAGTAAAGTCTTACATGATCTGAGAGAGCTGGCCACAGAAGGATGCAGCAAGGATACAATCTAACTTAATTTTTAAAGCAACACTCTGGATGTTATGTTGTGAACAGAAGAAAGTAACAGAAGGTAAAGGAACATCTCAGGGCTACCACATTAACTCAGGGAGACATGCTGACACCTCAAACTAAGATGGTGGAGGTGATAAGAAATTTTATGAAAAGCCTTCAGTTCAACCTCCAGCACAGGAAAAAAGAGAAAATAAAACCAACCAAACAGAAAACTGTGAGGCTCTCCTTTAACGTATATGCAATCTGAAAAAGGATTTAGAAAAACAGTTAAGTGAAATTCCTGAGAGGGGTCTGAGGAATGATTTACCTAGCATTTATAAACGTCCTGAATAAAAAGAGACTTGCAAAATAAGGGATTATCAGAAAAGGAAGAACTCAGGTAAGAATATGAAAAGATAGAAACAGTAAACAAAAAAGAAAACCAACAAAACAAAAAAACTAAGACAATGTAGAGGTTGAGAAGCCAAGTAAACTAAATGAAAAAGAAGCATTTGTGTCAAAGATACTGGCAGAACTGGAGATGTGACTCAGAGAAAGGCCCTGAATTGGGCTCCCAGCATCCACATAGCTCAAAACTACCTGTAATTCCATCCAGCTCTAGGGAATTTGATGCTCTTGTCTGGCCTCCACAAATACCTGCATATACATGCAGACATCCATTCACAGAAACACACAAACACATAATTTTAAAATGAAAAAAAGAATTAAAGACACTGGCACATAAACCAAGTTTGGATGCATAACTATTGGCTTTAGCAAGGTGGAGAACATCTGCAGTTTTGGGGGAGACAGTAGGAAAGTTAATTGAAGACAGTAAAGGAACTGAAGACACAAAGTGTACAAAGTAAAAGAAGCAAAGATACAAAGGATAAGGTGCTCCACTTTAAGAGACAGCAGAGATGGCATTACTGTACATATCTTTAATCCAAACACTGGCTCCAGAGACACTTCCCCACCCTACTCCCTGCTACAAAGGTACCAGAAAACAGCACAGAAAAGAGTAGTAGCAGAAACACTACCGAGAATTTTGAAAGTGAGAAATAACACACCTGTCTTCAGATGAAAATGATTCAATACAAAGGAAAACACTGGTAACACAGGAAAAGAGATCAAAGAACTCTAAGACTGGGAATCCTGAGTAGGTGAGAAAAGGAGATGGACAAGAAAAGACAAGAAGAAGCTGAGGACTGAGAACAAGGAGCTTCGCCTCCCTCAGAAGATTAAGCAGTAGGTAGTAGTTGGCAGACATGATGACCAGAATCCATGAGGGGAAATATTAGGTGGTTTGTGGCAAGAAACTACGGCAGAATGAACTAGTGAAAAGAGCACCAAATGACTAGCTGACAGCAGTAAGGGAACTTCAGATGAGGCTAGCTGCATGTGGTAGGTAGAAAGAAAATGGCACCACAGGCTCACAGAGAGTGGTACTATTAGGAGATGTGACCATGCTGAAGTAGATGCCAGCTAGCCCTAATTAAACGTTTTCCTTTATAAAAGTTGCTGTGGTCATGGTGTCTTCACAGCAATAGAACTCTAACGAAGACACCAGCATTTTTCAAAACATAAAAGAGGCAGTCAACTGGTTTTAATGACGGTTTCAAGTTTGAGAAGAAAACAGAATTGAGATTTGATTGTGAAATGAATATATACTCGCTGGTCCTGACTTGTCAGGCTCCCTAGTTAGCAGGAAGAAAGAATGGTGAGACACTCATCCTTCTCTCCTCCCAGAAAAAAACAAAACAAGATTAATGATGAGAAGCTGGAAGGAAGGGGAAACCACCGCAGTTGAGACACTAGGAAGAAAAGAGAATGGTCAGACAACAAAATGCGTGAAACTGAAATCATGAAGACTAAGTTATTGGTACTGAAATACCTAAGCTAAGAAAGACCACGACAGAGATACAAGACAGTATCTCTAAAGAAGGGGTCACTGAATTGCCTGGACAATTAAATAAGAACAAATAAAGACTAGACATACACAAAAATTTAGACACCTCACATTTTATGAGATAAAAGTATGTTATTAACATTAGGGGAAGATATGCAAATAATTATAATTTTTCCACCAAAGGGAAAATAAATGTAAAACTACTTAAAATAAAATTTAATTAGATCTGGGTTGGCAGCACATACCTGTTATCACAACACTTGGGAGGCTGAAGTGAGAGGATCAGGAGTTCAAAGCCAGTCTTGGCTACATAATGAGAATGTCTCAAAAGAAAAAAAATTAATTAAGACAGAATCGAGCTATTACAAGACAAATTTTTATGCTGTGATGACCTTTCTCTAAAAAAGAAATTAGTATATACACACATATGTATACTAATTTCATATAAATATGTATATATAGACTGTTACTACATTCCATTTAATGACCTATAAAAGAGCAAACCCAATCAATTAATATTGCTCCTTGCTCTAAATCTTGGAAGTTATACAACAAATATATAAAGAGTAATTGTTATATGAAGCACAATGTAAGTCCTATAGAAATTAAGGATTTTTTTTTAGGTACTATCTTGAAGGATATGGTTTCTATAGCCTTTGGACAATAAACATCTGTAGTTCACAAATGGGTCTTAGTCTACTACAGAACTATACTTTGTGGTATGAGTGCTAAGTACTACCCCTATTGAACAAGAAACAATTGAGGATAAAACAAGATTAAAAATCTTAAGTACTTTCCTAAGCTTAAACTCGGAGTTATCTTTCAGTTTTTTGTTTGTTTGTTTTTAGGTTTGGTTTGATTTGGTTTTTGGAGACAGGGTTTCTCTGTATAGTAGTCCTGGCTGTCCTGGAACTTGCTTTGTAGATCAGGCTGACATCAAACTCAAAGAAATCCACCTGACTCTGCCTCCTGAGTGCTGAGATTAAAAGCATGCACCACCACCACATGGCCTATTTTTGTGTTTTATGCATATAAAGGTAATTTTTTTCTGATTGTTTTTGTGTAATAATAATGGAGGCCCTGAATAAAGTATAGTGTTGGGACTAATTGAGTCCTGGCTTTCAGCTGCTCTTCCCTGTCTAGAGCCTTCTAATTGAAGTTACTAGAAGCTGTGCCTAGCTTAGAGGATCGGAGGATGGGATTTTCACCTGTTGGCCATTGACTGCAGTGTATTTAAGCCTCCATGGTGCTATTAAAGGGGGGCTTTTTGGTACCAGTGTTGAGTGTGTCGGTCTGTCTCTGCATGTGTATTCTCAACCTCCAGCCCCCTGCCTGAAGCTCACAAACTGGGTTCTAGCGCATAGAGCCGAGGTGCGCAGCAGTATAGATGGGTCGGGTCTTCTATAACCTAGATGGCCTCTCTCTTGTCTAGCATAATTACTAACCAGTGTTACATAATCTACTTCTCTAATCCTAGTGCAGTCCACACAAGTTCATAGGAAATGCAGCTCTAATATCAACCAAGGCCAGAAACTATTCTGGATGCTTTTCTGAAGGAGGAATGCCCACTTGAACTCAATGACAGCCTGTTTCTTGAACACATCAGTCACACAGGTTCCCCCCCCCCCAGGTTATAGCGTCAAGCTAAGAATTTTTCACATGATTAGATATCAAACAAGTTATAAGTGATGATTTATCCTAAACAAATTTTAGAATCTGGCTGATATTTTAAATGCACAATGTATAACCCAGTTTATAACAGAGAACATATTTAATAGAAACATGAAAAATAGTTACTGATAGAATAGAATATAAACTTCTTGCTTATTTCTAACTCAAGTAAAACAGAAAACAATTCCTTGCTTATTCTGAACTCAAATAGATCTTAACATTAAGAATATATTAAATACTTGAATAACTGTTATAAACGGGTAGCAATGTTTACCTTACTGCCAATAATGGACCGAACTTCATCATCTGGTGACGTGGGAGTACCAGATATATCTGGATTGCTGTTGCTAAGGCTTCGTGAGCGATTTAAGTTAAGGCTTGCAGGTCTCACTGCGGACCTGGCCATTGTGGCATAATGCACCGATCCTCCCAAACCCCCAGGACCTAGAGATGTAAATAAGGAACACAATTAATAAGAGAAAACCAGGAAAGGACCAAAAGAAATAATTGAACACTTTACGAAATCCCACAAAAATTATGCATTGCTTTGGTTTCTAAATAAAAATTAACACAGGTTGTCTTTTGAAAAAAAAAAAAACATTGGAAATAAAAACATTCAAGAACCAGTGACAGCTATATGAAGTTCTGCTTTGTAACAGCTGATACAAACCATATTAATTATGTTAAAATCACTCTCTTAAATGTTTCTATATTATGTGAACAACAAAAAATAAACTGAATAAGAAACACTGTTCTTACTCAAACACAGTAGTGGCAGGACCCAAAATGCAGAAGCTGGCCTTCTCTCCCCTTTTGCCTACACTTCTGGCTCTGCCCTTGATATATGGTCATATATAGGGACATCCAATTTATTACCAACATCACTTAAATGGAAGTATGCCTTTATTTATCTTCATAAGCAATTTGTTAAAAATAACAAAATGGCATCTTTGTTTTACACTCACATAAAACAAACCTAAAGACAATTCTAAGAGCTTCCTAGGTTATAAAAAAAAAAGCAAAGAATTCGTTTGTCGAAATAAAATTAAGCATTTTATCTTCTTTCAAACATGTTCCATACAAACAAAAATACCTGGCAATTATATCCAATGATCTATATCTTTTTGTGTATGTGTACACACGTGTGTATACTATAAAAGTGTTTGTATATGTGTGTTGGTGTGAGCACGCATGCACACTTGCACGATATCAACCTGAGCTGTCTTCTTCACTTGCCCGTCCCCTTAGACTGTGGAGACAGGGTCTCTCAACCTGACAGTCACTGATTCCGCAGATTCGTTTTCTTATGGGATTAGAGATGTGCAGACCACGTGTGGCTTAACATGGGTTCTGAGCCCAAACTCAGGTCCTCATGCTTGCCTGACAAGCATTTTATGGAGAAAGCCATCTCCCCAGCTCTATCTATGTCTCTGAATTGTAGAATATTTTTTAATGTTTTTATTGAAAGTGACACAAATCTGACAACTAATTAATGTGTATACTTTTTCTTAATTACTAAACCAAACAAAAAGGCAGATGCAGTGGCATTCTGGGTGTTCTATTCTGGGTATAGCACCATGACTCACATGCTCAGATTCTCAAGTTACATAGCTAAGATCAAGATAGTAAGTTATAGGTTAGGATAAGACACAAATGCTCATCTTTCAACAGGAACAACAAAAATTCTAGGCTAAAGCTTAAACCAATACCATTGCCAATAGCTGCAAAGGAGCACGTACCATCATCACCAGGGATGAGTGATTGCTTATACAGCAAACAGATAAGCAGTTTCAAAGGTTAAACAATAAACTAACAAACCAAATGGAAAATCCAAACTCAAACATCCCTCACAAACACCACTATCATCAACATCATATGAAAGACAAGTAACTAATTGAGCCTTTAATATTCAGAAAGCTTATGTTATTTTACTGGTCATGAAGAAATTGGGAAATTTTCTAGACAATTATTTTATGTTAATATAGACCTTATAGGTAGGGTTAATAGAAAATTATTAGTCTACCATGTATCTCCCTAAATGTTCAAATATACACTAAAAATGACAAATAAAATATTCTGTTAATTTTAAGAAGAAATGATAAAATGTTTTCAAAGATGGGTGAAGTGATTGTCAATGTTCATTTTCAATTATTAATTTAACCAAGCCCTCCAACTCAACTTAAAGCTGAATATATAATGATGCTTTAAAATGAAACATACCCTCAATAACCAACCCTGTACGTGCTCCTTATCAGAGAGGAAATAAATGCCGTGAGCGTGGGACACGCCACAGACTACACAACTACCTCAGTCTTGGCATGAATACATCACGAAGGGCAGTTTAGTACTAAGGGGAGTAAAATACCTGGTGATGGTGAGTTAGGATAAGTATTGGGCAGGCGGAACACATAATAGATATACGATGCGAGAAGGTTGTTTCTCCCATGCTGGTCATGATTTCCTTCTAAGTTTTTGTGAAGTCGATTTATAATTGATGCCATAGCTTCAAAAGATGCTTGCCCTAGATTAACTTTTCAGAAAGAAGAAAATATTTTAATGCTTTAATGTTTTTAAATTTGCAGTTGCACAAAAAAGAAGGCTCTGTCCCTTTACAAAAGGCTGCAAGTGGAATAAGATACAACAGGGTATAAAAATAGTAGATTGATTTTGGTATTTTGTAATAGTTGACAAAAATTCTTGAAAACAAAAGGAGAAATAACATATTTTATGAATTTAATGTGAAAATGTATAGGTTAGATTAGTTAAAATAAAACACTGTTCGACAGATACACATTATCTTGATGTAATACATTTCACACAGAGAAATCCATCACATATACAAACTTGAGAATTAACTTCTCATTTTAAAGATGATTCTGAAAATCTAAAGAGCATACAATAAGCATATATTACTTTTAAAGAAATTTAAAATAACAATGAGAATAAATCATTAACATCAATAATATGAAAAGACGACAGTGGGTAAGCAACTTGACTGAAATTACTGAACCTATAAAAAGATTAGAAGGGAAGGGCTAGAAAAACAGAAAGACGCAGAAGACTTGAAATGACAAAGAACACGCCTACTCCATCTCCATGTTGATATTCCTCAAGAACCTTTTAAAAGCAGGGAATTCTGACAGCACATTGGAGAATTACGTAAACCCAAGTAGACACCTGAGTAAGGGTGTCAGTTCTGTGATTTACTTAATCAGGACAGAAAATCATGGACAGATAAATGAAGCCAACTAAGTTTCCTAAAGGTGAAGTCACCGAGTGAAATGGCTATTTACAAGATTAAAGAACATGTACTGAACTAAAAGGACAGGGAGAGTCTTGAAAGGGTTAGCAGCCTCCTGTCTGCCGTTGAGCTTTCCTTTCTTCCCTCATAGTAGCTGCTCCAAATCAGCAGAATCCTTTTCAAAACCAGCTCCAGGGTGAGAGAGATGGCTTAATAGTTAAGAGCTCTGACCACTCTTCCAAAGAACCAGACTCAATTTCCACCACCCCCATGGTGGCTCACAACCATCTGTGACTACAGTTCCAGGGGATCTGAGGTCTCTTCTGTCCTCCCTTGGGTACCAGGCACACATGAGGTGCGCGCGCGCGCGCGCGCACACACACACACACACACACACACACACTTGCTGTCTTTCTACTGTGTATGCCAGGGTATCTGACCCATGAGCTTCCAATGAGTCCCATTTCTCCATCTCCCACTTCCCCATAGTAATGTGGGCATTGCAGACACTCACACCACTTTCATAGTTGCTATACACACACCCACTAAAACATATCCCCTGTCCCTACACAGTATGTCTTTAATGGTGAAATGTAGTCACATTGCTTCCATAATTACAGACAGATCTTTCAAAAGCTAATGTCTGCTACGGAATAATTTTCTGGTTTCAGAAAGTGAGGCGGGAAATTTCTACTATTATCTCATGTCTCCCATATCAGCTCTACCTTGTAGCACACTCCTTCCCAGTCTTCACACAACTTCCTAAGATCTTGTGTCTGTGCACAAATGTGGTTTCTTCTCCTTGAGCAGAACACAAGGCACACTCCTATTCATCTCCGAGTGTCTGACTCAACAACTCCCCCCACTTACAAGTGTCCCTAAAAGAACACATATTGTTGTGAACAGACATCTCCCTGGCACCATCAGCTACCAAAACGTTAATAAAAGAGCAGCTTGTATCTTTTGGGCTCAATTTCTTCCCCAGATTTGATTTGGAAAAGGGTGGAAATGAGAAACAATTCTTTTTTCGGAGTACAAAAGAGAATAAATAGAGTGATTCGGAGAAAAGAGAATAGAGGAAAATGTAGAATGGATACACTGCAAGCTCTATAAAATGCAACAGGATTGTCTATGGACCACTGTTCTTAACAATGAGAACTTAGTAGCAGAGACCAAGCTTTGGACAATGTCTATGAGTATCACATTCATCATAAGTGCTTAATACAACTTTGGTGATTGACTATTAACTAAATTTGATAGTTTGATTAAAAGTCTATAAAAATACGTTATCATTTTCTGGCACATATAAGTCAGCAGCACCTTCCTACCTCTTCCCACTGCAAACACCGCAAAGAGAAATCATTTTTTTTTAATTGAAGTTAGAAATGCAAAATTTTAATTTTGTAATTCATCCCAAGTAAACTTAATTACCTATTTGGCCAGCAATCACAGGAGGTCTAACAACTAAAAGTATTAGTTTATCAAGCAGAAGATGAAGAAACCGGACTACTGGTTCCAGCTGTGAGGAATTCAAGGCTGAAATGCTACTCTTCAGTTCATTTTCTAAGTTGTTTTCCATGATCCGCATGTCCCCAATTCGGACTGGGAACATGTGTTCATCCAGAGCATTGACAAG
Source organism: Alexandromys fortis (assembly GCF_014885135.2). Taxonomy (NCBI): domain Eukaryota; kingdom Metazoa; phylum Chordata; class Mammalia; order Rodentia; family Cricetidae; genus Alexandromys; species Alexandromys fortis. The sequence goes on along the minus strand of NW_026067908.1, from coordinate 12,962,059 downwards.
AGCAAAGAATTTGTCAAGGTAAGGATCCTAAAACAAAGAACAAATACAGAGCTAAACAATCTAACCATGTTAATTATCAAACCCACACGAACTAGAGAACATCAATATTTCATATTAATTGATAATGAAGAAAAGCACATACAAATATATATAAACAATTATTCCAATCTAATATATGCCTTCTGACTTATCATTCTAAAACAGTCATCTCAAATACCATCAGTTACTCAAGAAATGAATCTTTGAGAGTGATGGAGGATATTGTTTTTGGAGTTCGATCCTCATGGCAGACACCTTAGTAACCTGCGTCTGTTCCTAACTTACTGTCTCTTAGCTCCTAGTCTACCTTCTTTGTTATATCATGCAAGACAGGAGCTAGATCCTTCCACCCATGCTTCTCCCTCATCAGCTGTAGTCTGAGGGGATGATGACATGAAAGACTTATCCTCAATTTTCTAGTGGAGGCTAGACTGCATGGATGTGCACCACAGCAGTGGCGGCTGCCATGCTCCTATGGCAGGTGCTATGCACCAAGTTTCTCTGATGCCACAGAAGGCTGAGCTCCATGTTCCTACATCAGTATCCTCTCCAGACTCTGTCAGTTGTTAGGAGTTTGCTTCGGACTTCTTGATAATTCTGTCTGCTATTTATCGTTATCATAGAATTCTTTTAACATTCATTTAATAGCAAATCATCTTTAATATTTTAACAAGTCTGTATTTTAAGTGGTCTCCATTCAAATTGCTGGTGAATTTGCGTCCTAACTGAACCTTTATGCTGCTATTCAATGTCCCTCCTTTTCACTACTAACACAGTCCAGAACCTGGAAAAAAGAATCTCTAAAACCTTTCCACCTGAGATACCTGGCCTGTCAGAATTAAAATGAGCCAGCAACAGCTTTCTACTCTGTTTTACCATGTACCAGAAATGAAGAGAAAGAAAAAGGTCCCTAATTGTTCAAAATACATCAATGGCATTTAAAGGGTAGAGTATTCAATGGTAGTTAATGGAAAAAATGTCTAAATCTATGTTTTTAACTAACATATATTCCTTAAGCCAGGAAAGACATAAATAACATGCTGACATAAATAACAGGTTCAATTCATTTAAGTGAAATTTGATTATTAAAAACCAGTAAACCTCACTTGTGTATGAATGGATGAAACAGCAACAACTTCTACATTAAATACTCCTTTGTGGTTATCTACCCATTTCATACCAGGTAGAGGAACCTGCAAGAAACCAAGTAGAATAATCACACACTTGCAAATGGATCATGAGCTCATCAAACTAAAGTCTAAACCTAAAGGACTAAAAATCCTGTGAAAATATCTACTTTGATTTATTCTTTGGGAATTCTATACATATATACAATGTATTTTGATTATATCTACCCCGTTACCTCTTTCTACCTTCCCCCGGGGCCCTTCAATTCAAGTATATATATTGAATTTATTTTGCTACACACAGCTAAGATCCTGGGTAGAATTAACAAATCGAACATGAAGACTTTGAAAACTGGAATAAAAAACAGATAGGCTGGCAAACTTTGTATACAAGTACTAATAAAGCAAGTTTCTTGTTTCATTTGAGCCTTATATCCAAGGTTGGGTCTGAGAGAAAGCGACAAAGAGAGAACTCTACTCAGTCAGCATTACTGTGAGGTGGTGGAACCTAGGCGGCATGTCACTGTGGACATGCTCCAAATATCCCATGTTTCAGTATCCTTCCCAACTCTTCTGCTTCTGTCCTAAGTAGAGAACTCTGCTCTCCCATCCTTAGAATGCCATGATGTTCTGCCGTCTCCTAACCAGAGCAGTACAGCCAGGCAAACTATAAGACATTGTAATATTTACTTCTTTTATATTCTTTTTTCAGCTATTTGCCACAATGATATAAAACTGACCCACTCTACCTTGGGAGTGGTACCCCATGAAAATAATGCTTATGGGTTCATGTATTTAAAGGAAAATAGTTAAGAAATTAAGAAAATGAAGAGTAATAAAGCTAGATTTAAACACACACATTTTAAGGGCTTTAACAATGATTACCAAGTGAATTAAATAAATAGTTTAGTAGGAAAATTAGTTTCTTAGTACTGAAGCATAGGTACATATAACTTACATTAAGATCTAATAAAACAGTAAAGTTTAAACTCAATAAATGGGCAAGGGCTTTTGCTCAATGGCGGTACACTTGTTTAGGATGTAAAAAATCCTGGGTACAGGAGCACAGACACGGAAAGCAACAATTAATAAATGGAACCTCCTGAAACTGAAAAGCTTCTGCAAAGCAAAGGACATGGTCAACAAGACAGCAGCCTACAGAATAGAAAAAGATCTTCACCAACTCTACATTGGATAGAGGACTGATCTCCAAAATATACAAAGAACTCAAGAAACTTGACATCAAAAGAACAAATAATCCAATTTTAAAAATAGGGTATACATCTAAACAGAGAACTCTCAATAGACAAATCTCAAAGAGCTGAAAGATACCTAAGGAAATGCTCAACATCTTTAGCCATCAGAAAAGTGCAAATCAAAACAACTCTGAGATTTCATCTTATACCCCTCAGAATGGCCAAGATCAAAAACACTGATGACAACTTATGCTGGAGAGTATGTAGGATAAGGGGAACACTCCTCCGCTACTGGTAGGAGTGCAAACTTGTACAGCTACTTCGGAAATCAGTATAGCGATATCTCAGAAAATTAGGAAACAATCTACCTCAAGACACAGCAATACCACTTTTGGGTATATACCCGAAGGAGGTTCAATCATACCATAAGGGCATGTGCTCAACTATGTTCATAGTAGCATTATTTGTAATAGCCAGATTTTGGAAACAACCTAGATGTCCCTCAACCAAAGAATAAATAAAGAAAATATGATACATTTGCACAATGGAGTACTACTCAGTAGTAAAAAACAATGGCATCTTGAAATTTGCAGGCAAATGGATGAATCTAGAAAAAACCATATTGAGTGAGGTAATGTAGACCCAGAAAGACAAATATAATATGTACTCATTCATAAATGACATAAAGTAAAGAAAAACCAGCCTATAATCCACAATCCCAGAGAATTAAGACAACAATGAGGACACTAAGAGAGACATATATGGATCTAAATATGAAGGAGAAAAAGACAAAATCTCCTAAGTAAATTGGGAGCATAGGGATCATGGGAGAGGGTAGAAGGAAAGGGGTAAGGAAGGGGGGAGCAGAGAAAAATGTATAACACAATAAAAATAATAAAAAGTGGGAGAGGAAAGCCCTGGGCACCGCACTCAGCATAGGAAGGCGGGAATGGAGGGGCACAAGCAGGCAGAGGCAGGCTGAATCTCAGACCTATGATCCAAGATGTGGTGGTACATGTCTGTACTAGTAAGGCTAAGGCAAAGGGATCACAAGATGACTGAGGACAGCGTGGACTACATATCAAGATGCTGTCTACCCCTACCACAATCAAAGGAATACAGAGGTTTCTGATTCTATGTATAGAGACTCAAAGCGCATTAGACCTTAGCCAGGAAATAGAGTTCAAGCGAAATCAAGAAAATACAAAATTGCAATAAACAATTATTAAGAGTTTTAAAATCCTTACTTCAGTTACTATAAGCACTGAAGCTAACACTATATATGATTCTCAGGGGTTTTTTTTTTTTGCAAAATTAGTATTCAAAGCATTAGGCATCATTATATTTTCAAGCAGAATTTGTTTTAGTTGTTCTCCACCTCCCTATCCGTTACCAGGTACAGCACTCAGGGACAGTGGCCCCTGTACCTAGCCTGGGTAAGACAATAGAGCTGTCCCTTATGGTACTGGTGTAGGAGAGCCAACCCTGAGACCATGAAAGCAGAACACACACTCCCACTCCCACCCCGCCCCTCATTCATTGTTTCAAGAGGTGAATTAGCCCGGGCAAAACAGAGAGAATTCGCTGGGCACCAATCCTACAGCTGCCCAGAATAAGGGTTATGACCTGGCCCACCCCAACATCCACCCCATCTATGATCTGCTGGAGCATGTGAAGGGGCCTGTCCTGCAGACCCAAAGCTGCAGGACCTCCACAATACAGGGTAACAAAGAATATACAAGAAGAGGCCCAGTGAGGGCCCAGCATTGATAGGTAGTGGAAACCAGATGCCTTGGACCAGACTCTTTGCAATGAACACTTACAAGTAAAGATATATGAACAAAGGGGTTGACTGTGTGACCCACCGTATCACACTGCAGCTTCTGTGACGGAGATTCTTCATATTTCCCCTTTTTCTCTTAAATTTTGTTTTATTGGGGGGTTTTGCAGGGGTGGAGGGAGAATGTGAAAGGATGGGAAAATGAAAGGGGATCGAGATACAAGATGTAAAAGACACATAGAATAAGTAAAAAGAAAGTTTAAAAAGCAGGATCTATAGTTGTTTATTATCACACTTTTTTAAAAGTTTAGCATATCATGAATTCTAGCATACAAGGTAGAAGGTTTCACTATAGCACCTTCATACATATATTCCATTATAGAACTTTTATCCTTATTTTTTAATTTATTATTTATTGTTATATGTATGGGTATCTCGCTTGCATGCATGTCTGTGCATCATATGTGCACAGTGCCCATGGAGGCCAGAAAAGCATCTGATCCCCTGGGACAACAGTTAACTGGCATGTGGGTGCTGAGAATCAATCCTGGGTCCTTTGGAAGAGAGCCACCGGTCTTAACCACTGATCAATCTATTGCTCCAATTCCAGAACTTTTATTCTTGATTCTCGGTTCAGGTATAACCTACCCACACTATGCACTATTGGCATGTTCTTATATGAACATACATACTATAGCTCCTACAAGAAAACCATTGGCTGTCCTTCAGAAACTGATCATGCACATGCAAATTATCTAGTAAAAATAAATCCATAACTTCCACCAAAATACACTTTCTTATAAAAAAAACTTCCTTTGAAATTGTCTAAAACAATAGCCAAAAAAAAGAGTACAAGGTATTTACTCTTAGGAAAAAGGCCATGTTTCTGTATAACAGAGCCATATAAACAGCCAGCTGGGAGTAGAAAGCATGTACTTTTGCCATTGATTGTTCATGTTTATCTGTTTCTTGTCTGTACAAGATAGCTTTCATGGGAGTAGGATTCCTGTATTTGCAATGGTACTTAAGTCAGTGGGTGAGCATCTCTGAAATGAACACAGCGATGTCTTAATGACAATGTCCTTTCCTTTACAGAAGCTTCTTAGTTTCAGGAGGTCCCATTTATTCAATGTTGCTCTTGTCTGTGCTATGGGGGTTATATGTAGGAAGTGGTTTCCTGTACTCATATGTTGCAGTCTACTTCCCACTTTCTCCTCTATCAGGTTCAGTGTGGTTGGATTTATATTGAGGTCTTTAATCCATTTGGAGTTGAGTTTTGTGCATGGTGATAGATATGGATCTATTTTCATTCTTCTACAGGTTGACATCCAATTATGTCAGCACCATTTATTGAAGATGCTTTCTTTCTTCCATTGTATACTTTTAGCTCCTTTGTCAAAAATCAGGTGTTCATAGGTTCGTGGGTTAATATCCAGGTCTTCGATTCGATTCCATTGGTCAACATCTCTGTTTTTATGCCAATACCAAGCTGTTTTCATTACTGTAGCTCTGTAATAGAGTTTGAAGTCAAGGATGGTAATGCCTCCGGAAGTTCCTTTATTGTATAGGATTGTTTTGGCTATCCTGCGTTTTTTATTTTTCCATATAAAGTTGATTATTGTTCTCTCAAGGTCTGTGAAAAATTTTGTTGAGATTTTGGTAGGGATTGCATTGAATGTATAGATTGCCTTTGGTAGAACTGCCATTTTTACTATGTTGATCTTACCCATCCAAGAGCATGGGAGATCCTTCCATTTTCTGGAGTCCTCTTCAATTTCTTTCTTCAAAGCCTTAAAGTTCTTGTCAAATAGATCTTTCACTTCCTTGGTTAGTGTAACCCCAAGATACTTTATGAATCAGTGTGGTGGTTTCTCAGGAAAATGGGAATCAATTTACCTCAGGATCCAGCAATACCACTCTTGGGAATATACTCAAGAGATGCCCAATCATACTACAAAAGCATTTGTTCAACTATGTTCATAGCAGCATTATTTGTAATAGCAAGAACCTGGAAACAACCTAGATGCCCCTCAATGGCAGAATGGATAAAGAAAGTGTGGAATATATACACGTTAGAGTACTACTCAGCGGTAAAAACTAATGGCATCTTGAATTTTGCATGCAAATGGATGGAAATAGAAAACACTATTTTCTATTTCCCAGACCCAAAAGGATGAATATGGTATGTACTCACTCATTAGTAGACACTAGCCATAAATAAAGGACATTAAGCCTATAGTTCGCAAGTCTGGAGAAGCCAAATAACAAGGTGAACCCAACGAAAAACATATATAGATCCTTCTGGATACTGGAAGCAAACAAGATCGCCGGGCAAAAGTTGGGAGCATGGGGGTGGGGGTAGGTGTTGGGGTGGGGATGGGAGAAGGGGGGAGGGGGAGAGAGAGAAGGGAGAAGGAGGTAGATTGGGAAGACCTTGGGAGAGTGGGATGGCAGAGATGGAGAAAGGGAAGATATGGGTGCAGGGAAGAAGATATCTTAATTAAGGGAGCCATTTAAAAAAAAGGGGGGGGAGCCATTTTAGGGTTGGCATGACTTGGCTCTAGAAGGGATCCCAAGTGTCCACGGGGATATCCCCAGCTAGGTCCTTGAGCAGCAGAGGAGAGGGTGCCTGAACTGGCCTTTGCCCCACTATCACACTGGTGATTATCTCGAATATCACCATAGAATCTTCGTCGGGCGATGGATGGAGATAGAGACAGAGACCCTCATCAGAGCAACGGACTGAGCTCCCAAGGTCCAGTTGAAGAGCAGAAGGAGGGAAAAGATGAGCAAGGAAGTCAGGACCGCAGGGGTTGGTCCACCTACTGAGACAGTGTGCCTGTTCTAATGGGAGCTCACCACATCCAGCTGGATCGGGACTGAACAAGCATGTGATCAAACCAGACTCTCTGAATGTAGCTGACAATGGGGGCTGACTGAGAAGCCATTGATAAAGGCACTGGGACTTGTTTCTACTACACGTACTGGCTTTTTGGAACCCTAGTCTATTTGGATGCAAAGCTTCCAAGGCCTGGATATAGTGGGAAGGGCCTAGGACTTCCTACAGGGCAGGGTTCCCAGCCCTCTCTTAAGGAGGGAGGGGGATGGAGGAGGGTAAGTGGGGGTGTGGGGCAAGAATGGGAGGAGGGGAGGAAGTGTAAATTTTTGAATGAAAAAAAATAAATAAAAATAAAAAAAAATAAAATGACAGGGTCCTTCTTAAAAAAAATTAACAAATGATTCAGGATGATACCAATGTTTACTTCTGGCCTAGCTACATACAAATACATGTACATACAAATATACCACACATATATGCACTATGCATCCTGGGCTAGCTTCAAACCTGTGTCAATCCTCCTGTATCAGGAGGATTAAGAGTTAGCTTGCGACCACATCTAGCTAAAAGTGTCAACATTTTAGAAAGAAAAATTGCTAATTATCAACAAAAAAAAAAAAAAACATTGCTTCATTACATACGTCCACACAGAAAAAACAGCAAAGTTTTGTTTGGTAAGCATCGTTATGTTTGTTTGGTTCTTTTATCTTTTTTTTCTTTCAGTCTGGAGACCTGAACAAGCAGAGATGCACTGACCTCAGGAGAGAGCACTGAGTAAGCCTGGGGTGGTTTCTCCAATGAGACCGGCAGGCAGAACTGCCCAGTCTTCAGCCGTCCATTCTGCAGCATAGGTATCCACTTGAAACGAAAAGAGACACTGTCTGTTTCAGAAATCGCTGTGTGGACAGTCTGCTTTAAGAATGTGACACAACCCAAATTTCTCACATATCAACAATGGGCCTTCAGCATTCCATTTCCCTGGTGGTATTTAATTAATGAAGATTCCCAAACTATGACTATTTTAACATGCAATATTTAGTATGGGGCCTTATTATCCAAGGAAGAATCAGTTCTAGAAAAGGCTACAAAATGAATCAATTTAAAAACAGTAGTTGTAAGGTATATAGAGAAACCCATGAATGCTTGGGGGAAAGTAAGAACATAATTTATTTCCTTACAGTGACCATAATTCTTGTCTCAAACATAAGAGACAAAATTACTGAATCAACTATGAATTCCATTTTTTGAGCTGGATAAATTATAATAATTTTATTATTGCGTGATGACACCTCATGCTGGCTTTCACTGTGCTTTAACCTTGGCAATTTAACCATAATTTTAAAAAAATGTCCAAAGGCTTTAATTTCTTGTTTATGGGTTTCTTTTATTTGTCTTCATTCAAATCATTCTATTAAATCTATTATGTTTATACTGCATTGTTAGGAAAACACTCTGACTCAGACAACGATCATGTAAACCTTTATGACCTTAACTAGCTAAGGACACCATGAGCATCTGTGAGCTTCCTTACAAGTGTGAGTTTAGGCATTACAGATAATCAAACAACAGAAGACATCCACTGAATACTAAATTTATAAATGTTTTATTATGCATAAGATTCCTTACTATAAACATTAACATAAAGACTTACTGTGTATCCGACTGGGGTCTCTAGAGGCGTGTTCTGTTTCTGCTGACAGCTAACATGATAAAAGGTAAAGAGCAAGTGGTGATGGTCAGTTAAAGTGGCGGGGAGTTTAACCTTGACTTCTTCATGGAAATCAGGAGACCTTCGTGCAAAGAAATCAAAGAAAAACAAAAAATCAATAGTCAATAATTTGTTCAAATGAATAATTATTACATTTGCTTATCTGAATGATCTTAAGATTAACTTTTAGGTTCATGCATTATTTTTCTTCTACTCCAGGATATTTTTTTATTGTTCTTAATTTCTAAATAATTAACTTCTCCTTCCAGATGAGGGAGCTAACACTGTTTCTGAAGTTGTTCATCACATTTTCATTAATAAGCTAAGGCACCCTACTATTAGAGAATTCATTAATAATCACTGCCTAGGTGCTGCAATCTTCTCATGCTGGTGCTGTACTACATTTATGAACCAAATCTGGCGCACACTGCACAGAAAAGTCAAAGGAGTTTTGCAGGTATACACTTTCAAGCCACATCACAGGAAAACACCTCCCTTTTGTAGGAGTACAATCACCCTTTGGGAGGGGGTATCTTTAAAGATACCTTAACACTATAAAGTTAGGCTCTTTGTGGAATGTTTTTTCTCAAATGTTACATCGTTAAAGGAGTAAATGTTAGCAAACAGACTACTGCTGACACAAAAAAAAACAAAGAAAGTCACAATCAGAGAAAGTCCACAAATTGTACTTATCCAACAGTGTAAAAGTGCTCCTAACCATTACACTAATACAGAGAATGCCATGCTGGATTGTCCTGATGCTTCATCTCAACAGGAAGGGTGTGGTCTCAAGGGGCACTTTAATAGAATCATGGTTGGTTGTTATTTTTTTTTCATAAAACAAATAAAAAGAACTCAGTAGAGGTATATCAATTCTCCATTCTTGGCATCTTTCCGAATTATATCAATGGAAATATAGCTAAGTCACATGGTTCCAGACACCTTTAAAATGAAGGTTGTCCTTCCTGTAAGGTAGTTTCTGCCTCAGATATCAATCAGCCAATTTTCTTCCTGTCCAAATAAAGCTCAAAACTACATTAACAGGTGTGGATGTGATCACAGATATATTAAGTGGAACAAGGACTTAATTAATGATAACAGGAAACAGCTAATGCTAGCTGAAAATCTGATGACTGGCTGAACATTTTTAAAGGTGTGTATCTTATTACTAAGTTCACCAATCATTAATGAAATATAAAAATTTAATTTATATTTAAGCAATGTCAGATGATATTGTCATTTTAATTCCACTAGTACTTAATAATAATAATAATAATGACCCAATCAAACTGAGAAACTTTCAGAAATCGTTATTTTTATAGAAATATATCTCCTGGTATATGGTGTTTGGGTTAATTTCTTTGTGAAATCACATAACAAGCATCTGTAGAAATTACTGATGGTTTCTCATATTTATGCTACATATTTTTTGTGTGGTTGTTTTAAAGATAAGACAACAATACCCTTAAAGTCGTATGACTTAGTAGGAATATGAATGGACACAGATGTCAAAAGGTACTGTAAAACAAGGGTTGGCAAATGGTAACAGGCCAAGCCCAGTCCATTACCTGTTCTACAGAGACTGAAGATAATGAATGGGCTTCATATTTTTAAATGGTTTTCAAGAATCAAAATAATAACAATAATCATATATTTCTTAATATGAAATTCAAATTTAAGTGTTCATAATAAAGTTTTATTAGGACACAGACACACCATGTTACTGTAACATCACTTACTGACTATGGTGCTTTTGTCCTATAGTGGCAGAATTCACTGGCTGCAAGAGATGTGGTATGTGGCCATAGGCTTAGAACATACACTGCCGAGTCCTTTGTAGAAAATGTTTGCTAACTCTTGATGTAAAGTACATAAGGTTAACACTTCAAGAACAAAGTTAAATTATTTCAAGTTTGAGATCAGAATAAGATATTTGATACAGGCCTTAAAAGTATATAGAGTTTAGTAAACACAATTCTAAGAAAGGTCCAGAAACAGATGGCACAAAAGGCAGAAAGAAGAGTTTTAAGACTTAAAATCAGAGAGCAGAAGTAAAAGGTAAAAGATGTCTAATTCTGAACCAGAAAAATAGTGGTATCATCATTGAAAATAAGAGAGTCATGAAGACAAACATGGAAACCAAGAAGGGAGGACACAAAAACCAGTGTCTTGTCCATCAGTGAAAAGATGCTTGAGTACAAATGGTCAGGACTAGAAAGGATTTGGAAGCGCTCTGTATAAATGCTCAAGTAGAAGTGCTGTCACTGAATGTAGCAGAAAGACACAGATAGGATCACTCAAGAGGAGTCTAGAGAGACTAAGAATTATGAGCAAAGTTTTAGTATTTTGTGGGAACTGCCTATACTTTAAAAAATCATTATAGATAGAAAATCTCAAGAAGCAGACAGAAACTGAAATGTGTACCAGACAGGGAAGGAAGGAAGGAAGGAAGGAAGGAAGGAAGGAAGGAAGGAAGGAAGGAAGGAAGGAAGGAAGGAAGGAAGGAAGGAAGGAAGGAAGGAAGGAAGGAGAGCACAAAAGCATGTGTCATATAAAGCACCAGGGACAGACCAGCATTTGCTATGCGTGAAGATGAGCTTCACTCTGAGTAATAGACGGCGCCATGAAACAACTGCGATGGGCAAGAGGCAGGAGCTGACCCCTATTCGGAAGAAGTGGAACAAGACGAGGAGCAGATGTGAGTGAGTCACACTGAGCAGGACAGGGGCCACTGCTACTGCTGACAGAGAAGGAGAGGCAAACAAGTGCAGAGATAATTTCAGGCAGTGAACAGAGACGTTACGTTGGGCATAAATGTCAAAATATATCTCAAGTTTGACATCCATAATCAGTAAGCTAGAAATGCAGAAGAAAGACAAGCTGCAGGAAACCCCAGCAGCTACGGGTTCGTGAGGAAAAAAAGTACAAAATAAAACCAGAAAAAGATGATCACAAGAAGACTGTAAAAAAGAAGCTAACAGGAGATAAACAAATGACTGTAGCCCCAACATGAGATACAACAGCACAGCTCTGCAACAGCCAACCCAGCAGGACAATTTCGTGATTTCCTTCTTAACTACATTCAATAACCACCACCCATCCACCCACCCCCCCACACACACACCAACACAGAAAAAAGAAAATAAAAGCTCTCCAAGGTTAGCAATTTCCTATAGAAGTAAAACTGGAGAGCCACTAAACCAAAGGATGGTGGGATATTGAACACATCACTACTTCAATGGGCTTGAACACAGTAGAGCTCAACAAAATGAAAAAGTGTCTGGGAAAAATAATAGTCAAAGATCAAAGAATCAGAGGCCAAAATATTAATCAATAACCCTACAGGAAGAAATAGAATTTTTTTAAAAAGATGCTTTTATTTTTTATAAAGCATTACATTTGAGACTTCTGCAAAGAAGAACTGTGAATCTACAGACAGAAAATTGTCATTGTGATGTCAGCTGTGAATCTGGCACATTCAGTGCAGCAAAGCATTTGGTAAACATACTAATGTGAGTGCTAACAATGCCACTAAGAAGTGAGTAACTTTGAAAGAAATATTGTAATTCAGTACCTGTTATGATATACTACGGCTGTATAGGCTTCCTTTGAAAACTCTGAACAGCTAGATTTACCAAAGATTACCTGTAACAAATAACAGCATGTTGAAACTTGGTTGTAATAAATGCTGGATGTTTCATATCTATGTAAGAATTTGTATGCTTTAATAACTACTTGAGAAAATGGGCTAAAATGGCCCAGTGAAGAACAATGTGCCTACTTAACGATCTTCAAAAGCTTAACTGCTCAACTACAGATTTCTTTTCAGTGATAGACCCATCTGACATTCCACCGTTCAGAAAGCTTCTATAATTACATCTCTATCTACTGAGTAATAAGATATATTTTTTTTTCTCTTCCCCTCCCCACTTTTTGAGACAGGGCTTCAGTAACCAAGGGTGGCCTTGAACCCCACATGTAGTTGAGGATATCTTTGACTCTAGCGCTGGGATTTTCGGCTTGTGCCACCACACCTAGCTTTATGCACCCCGGCTTCATGCATGCTAGGCAAGGTTTCTAGCAACTGAACCACAGCATCAGCCCTCTTTCCTTTTTCTTAAAAAAAAAAAAAAAAATATTCTGGGTATAAGATATCATTTCCAATTTATAATAAGAAAATTACCAAAGCACGGTGGCATAAATATACTTTACAGAGTGGTGGTAAAACATGAGAGCCATTCTCAAGGTCAAATACCAGTTCTTTATAAATGATATAAAAGACTTTTAGGTCATGCTTTTTATCTTTTACATCTTGTACAGCCTGCAAGGTACTTCATAAAAGACGTGCTCCATTTTGGACTTGTGTATTTTATTATTTTTAAAATTCACCACATTAAAAAAATGTAGGGTACATACACAGAAATCTTAGTGGTAAAACTACTGAGCCAGGAACACAGATTAATTAAAGACTGTGTCAATGTCACTGGTATGACTACTGTTAACAGTACAGTCAAGAAGCGCCACAGACTGAACGCTGTAAATGTGGCTATCTTTACACATGCAGGTCAGTACACGTCTATCATCCAATGGAAATTCAGTTTACTCCTTCTGTAAAGGAGGTAATCAGCGTTTGTTTCTTTTTCTGACATTTCAAGCCGGTGCTTCTGTTTTAAAGGAACAACAAATACAGTAATTATCCTTTAGATAATGTTCCAATTCCTTAGTATGTTTCTTCTTATTTCATTCTTACTTTAATTTGAGATGGGATCCTACTATGTAGCCCAGGTTGGACTTGAATTTGATATGTAGCTCAGGCTGGTTTTAAGGATCTAGTGTGTACCCATATCAGAACTCCCAAGTATTGGGATTAAAGACATGCACCACCAAACCTAGTTACCTTAATATACTTTTATAAAATTTTATTTTAGTGCCATAATTACAAACTTTTACAGTTTTGTCATTCTAACAATAATATAATCAAAAATTTATGGGGATCCCCTGAATAGTTATATTTCAAAAACATAAACATATACATTATGCCCATACATATATACATATATTTTCATAGCAATCCATTTACACTAAAATTATATACATATAAATAATAATATACAGATGAAAGGAACACAGCACCCTATTTCCTTTAGAAGCTATCTCTTTTCACAAAGCAAAATATTTATCTATGCAACAAGAACAGAACAAAGTAGAGTATGTTCCATTTTGATCATTGGCATGTATTTTAGTCCCTGAGCAACAAAGGTTGAGCAATAATTAAGAGGCAAGCACTATGATAAGCATTAAGATACAGATATAAATAAGACAAGGTCCCTGCCCTCAAGGAGCTCACAATCTAATGCATACAATGAATAACCATGCAACCATACTATGAAAGAAAATGCTGTAACATCAGAAAGGGAGGGGTCTAACTGCCAGTACAGGTGGGATGTACCCATTGCTATGTGAAAGAAGCCAGAAATAAGTTAAGACATAGAACACTGATAAGTAAACAATGCAACATTCTTTGACATATACAACATCTTTCATAAAGCTCAAACACACAATTCATATAGGGTATCTGCTTTTACAGTATATTACCTCGATTAAAACACATTAATTTAGCAGAAATAAGGATCTAATAAAGAACAAAATGTTAATTTCAAGCCTTAGAAATAAATTCCATATTTATTCAATAAATATTTATTCAACTCAACATGTTATATGTAATGATCTGAAAGAACAGGCCCAAGAGAATACAAAGATGAATAATTTGTGTACACTGATGACAAGGAGAGCTACAAGTGGATACAACTGAGGCATCAGGAAAGAAGACAATCTAAAGAACTTCATTAAAAGACAGATTTGAAGGATAACATAAGGCCCACGAACAATGCACCCATGCTCAGCTAAGCATTCTCATTACACTAACATTGTCTGAGGCTAAATCTGCCATAGCATATGCCCATCTGTTTCCAACTTCAATGGCCCCACTTCATTAGCAATGGCAATTCTGGTAGAATCACTTCAGAATCACTGAAGGCTACCCACAGAAGACTCCTAACTCGTCTACATCTCCCTGACTCCCGCTGGCTTCGCTGTACTCATCGTTCTCAGGAGCACGGGCCTTCCTCACTCCAGTCTCCTGATGCACTGCCATTACCATTTCTCTCTACAACAGGACCCTCTTCATAAGCTGCCCGCTTGTCATCTGTTAGCCACCCTCTCCCACCTTTTCATTTGACTCTATCTGGCTTCCAATAACACATATCAGAATTCTCAACATTTGGTAAAAATTTTAATCACTTGCTGAGAAATTTCTAAATTACTACTTTTAAACTAAGCCACAGAGGTGAGTTAATGACAGTAAGATTCAGCCTGGGCAGTGGGAGTTTTGCCTACTACTTCCTAGAAGGATCTAGTGTGTACCCAAGATGGTCAGTTTTCTTCACAGCTGAAAAGAGCCACATATTTTATTCTCCAGGACCCATCTGCAAACGACAACATCACCTCCTACCTCCCTCACCTGCCATTCATTCTGGAGGGCAGGTCACTAAGGAAAATCAGATCACAAGAGACAAAAGGAAAGTTACCTGTTCTCTGAGAGCAGTTCCTAGTTCTCTCACTGCAGTACGTTCTCTAGATTATAGATTTATTCATCTTTGCATCTCTAGGAGTGCTTAACATAAGCCAAGTACTCATAAATAATTAGAATTAAGCATATTACTATATTAAGGAAGTTTCACAGTTGGAATTTTGGTTTAAGGGATCACATTAAATTCCAGTTTACAGTTGCCAGTCAGTGATACGAGACAAAGCAAAAGCTTCAGCTATTTCAATAAAGTATGAAAAGGAGAAACAATAAAGAATGTTTCTTACCGGCATTGCATTACTTGGATCTTCTCCATACATAAACTGGACTTTGACTGTGATGTTTCTGGCAGAACCTTGACGATTGGCAAAATTAAGACTTTGAGGGTAAATGTAGAGAAGATTTCTGTAAAACCAAAAAGTGTAAGTTATATAGAGTGCATATCTAATACTACTGTGTGTAGAACTTATAGTGAATACTTATCTAAGACTACTGTATGTCTTTCACTAAATATCACAAAAGAAACATGCAAAAGTACACAATTACTATTTACCAATGCCTATGCTATTTTCATGTATGTGATCCCTAAAGCAACATTCAAATACACAGCTATCAAATATACCTTGATTTTACAGACAAATTTAAACCCAGAAAGTTAACTATTTTTCATATGCAATGGTTAAACATCAAAGCAGAAGACAGATAATAAACCAGTCAGACTACAAACATTCTTTTTCCTGTATAAGAAGCTTCTGAGAAGGTTGGATAGGGGAGCAGGGAAGCACATATCTTAGTTAAGGGAGCCACCTTAGGTTCAAGAGACTTGAACCTAGAGTGGCTCCCAGGAGCCCAAGGCGATGTCCCCAGTTAGTCCCTTGGGAAGCGGAGGATAGGGAACCTGAAATGACCCTATCCCATAGCAATACTGACGAATATCTTTCATATCACCATAGAACCTTCATCTGGTGATGGATGGAGATAGAGACAGAGACCCACACTGGAGCACTGGACTGAGCTCCCAAGGTCCCAATGAGGAGCAGATGGAGGGAGAACACGAGCAAGGATGTCAGGACCACGGGGGGTGCACC